>NW_016813121.1:766029-823432 GCF_001698545.2 Rhinopithecus bieti | reverse complement strand
TTTTGAGATGAAGTCTCACTCTGTCACGGGGGCTGGAGTGCAGTGGCCAGATCTCAGCTCGCTGCAAGCTCCGCCTCCCCGGTTCACGCCATTCTCCTGCCTCAGCCTCCCAAGTAGCTGGGACTACAGGCGCCCACCACCTCGCCCGGCTAGTTTTTTGCATTTTTTAGTAGAGACGGGGTTTCACCGTGTTAGCCAGGATGGTCTCGATCTCCTGACCTCGTGATCCGCCCGTCTCGGCCTCCCAAAGTGCTGGGATTACAGGCTTGAGCCACCGCGCCCGGCCCAATACCATATGTTAAATAACAACTTCATTAATCGTTCATTCAAATAGTTACTGTTTGTGATGTTCCAGACACAGATTCAACTACAAGGAGATACATCCTTCAACCAACAAAGTACATCAAAATCCTTGACCTCGTGGTGCTTACATCTAATAGAATTTGCTATTCTAATAAAGCAGTGTAACAAATGCTTCCAACAAGTCTCATGATACATTTGAGTATATTTCTACTCTTCCCAATATGAAAGTTTTATTCAAATACATACCTTTAATTTTACCTTCGCTATCTGTTTTGTTATCTCCACACTCTGCGTTTTGGATCCCAGTGATGGCAGGATTAAGGGCTAGAATAGAAAAAAATTGGCATGAACTATTTTAAGATAGAATAAAGATAATACTGTTAAACAAAGTTTCCATTTACAGTTACCCAGCTTTCCCTAATGGTCCTTATAGCTAGGATAGTAATGTGACTGAAAATCAGCAATGAAACAGGTAAAGGTCTCCAAAATTCCTTAAATCATAGCTCAGAGCTAAGATTCCTTATCTAAAAGATAATATTCTCTGATGCCCATAGTATATTAATGAGATTTAATTTTAGAATCTCTAAAATAAATAAGAGGCTAGGCACTGGTGGTTCATGCCTGAATCCCAACACTTAGGGAAGCCAAGGCAGGAGAACTGCTTGAAACCAGGAGTTCAAGGTTGTAAGTGAGTTATGATTATACCACTACATTCCAGCCTGGATGACAAGGTGAGACCCTATCTTTACAAAATACAATAAATCAAATACAATAAATAAGAACAACAGCACTTGAGAAGTTAAATCCCTCCGCTAAACACTTTGCATAAATAGTGCATATAGGACTAACAGCCTCATAACTATCTGCATTAAGTGGGCACTATTTATACAATAATATAAATTTATATAAGTAATCTATCCATAGTAAAAGGAATTTAGCAGCAGAGCCCAGGTTTTAACCCAGAACTAAACCTTAAAATGAAAGAGGAGAAAAAAAATTATTTATACTTCATTGCTGTCTGAATGTAAATGATTCAGGTACTCTTATGTTCCTCATAACTACAGTCTACTAGACATTTGTCCATTGTAATCTGTAAACGACTAAGTCCTTTACCACCTTATACTAGTGTTTCCTTAAGTTCTCTACCCAGAAACAACAGTACATTTAACCTTAGATGTCAATACTTAAAATCTGAACGCACTGCTAACTTACCTACCTACCACTGTGTTTTCCGTTTATCTTCTAAGATACTTTAGTTTTCCCCAACTCTAACCACCATATTTTCCAATCTGGTGTACCTATAAACACAGCAAATGTGCTCCCTACTTTATCAATTCCTGGATCAGTGATCAAAGCAAGCCTGACAAGACCATTATACAGGGTAACCCTGAGACTACAGTCACTAATAACAACTCTTGAGTAGTGGACATTATCAAGGATGATTAAAAGATAATGTAATCATTAATCAATAAAGTTACTCAATATAATCACAAGCTTTAGAATTGGAAGGAGCACAAGATAATCTAGTCTAATTTCTATCACAATGCAAGAATTGCTTGTCCAACATTCCTAGCTGTTATATAGCTATAGAGCACCACCCCAAAAAACATGAGAATTCCAAACTTTACCTTTAAAACCAAGAATCAATTTGACCCCATAATCCTAATGCCAGATAGTCTCAGAGCTAGAAATGTGTAGGATAGAAAGTGGAAGTTCTCTTTTCTGAACCCAACTCTTCACTGTTACATAAAAAAATAGGTAGCAAGTTAGGAAAGGAAAAAAAAAGTTGAAAGCACCTATCTTAGGAGGAAACTTCATAGTATCTCAATAACCAAAACACAGTCTTTAAATGAGATGTAGCTACATGAATCAAATAAACACTGTAACACTTTAAATTCTTCAGAGTTAAAGAGATAGGACAGAAGGAACTGTGGAAAAAATGCTCTACAGACTGTAGCTATTTTACCACCAAAATAACAGCTTAAGGTTTTATTGTAAACCCTCTTTTAGTTCTTATAATTTATGGTTCATTTACTTTGTTTCATTTCACAATGCCAGCAAAATGCTAATGAAATAAAATTCTCCACACCTTCAAAGAAGGTTAGTAAATTTAACAAATGTTGACAATCTAGAGGAAATTTAAGTAGTGCCAAAATATAAAGTAATTTAATACTTTCTAAATCCATTTCAAAACAGTCCATTTGAAGTCTAATTCAAATTAAATATATATTTNGCCAGATCTCAGCTCGCTGCAAGCTCCGCCTCCCCGGTTCACGCCATTCTCCTGCCTCAGCCTCCCAAGTAGCTGGGACTACAGGCGCCCACCACCTCGCCCGGCTAGTTTTTTGCATTTTTTAGTAGAGACGGGGTTTCACCGTGTTAGCCAGGATGGTCTCGATCTCCTGACCTCGTGATCCGCCCGTCTCGGCCTCCCAAAGTGCTGGGATTACAGGCTTGAGCCACCGCGCCCGGCCCAATACCATATGTTAAATAACAACTTCATTAATCGTTCATTCAAATAGTTACTGTTTGTGATGTTCCAGACACAGATTCAACTACAAGGAGATACATCCTTCAACCAACAAAGTACATCAAAATCCTTGACCTCGTGGTGCTTACATCTAATAGAATTTGCTATTCTAATAAAGCAGTGTAACAAATGCTTCCAACAAGTCTCATGATACATTTGAGTATATTTCTACTCTTCCCAATATGAAAGTTTTATTCAAATACATACCTTTAATTTTACCTTCGCTATCTGTTTTTGTTATCTCCACACTCTGCGTTTTGGATCCCAGTGATGGCAGGATTAAGGGCTAGAATAGAAAAAAATTGGCATGAACTATTTTAAGATAGAATAAAGATAATACTGTTAAACAAAGTTTCCATTTACAGTTACCCAGCTTTCCCTAATGGTCCTTATAGCTAGGATAGTAATGTGACTGAAAAATCAGCAATGAAACAGGTAAAGGTCTCCAAAATTCCTTAAATCATAGCTCAGAGCTAAGATTCCTTATCTAAAAGATAATATTCTCTGATGCCCATAGTATATTAATGAGATTTAATTTTAGAATCTCTAAAATAAATAAGAGGCTAGGCACTGGTGGTTCATGCCTGAATCCCAACACTTAGGGAAGCCAAGGCAGGAGAACTGCTTGAAACCAGGAGTTCAAGGTTGTAAGTGAGTTATGATTATACCACTACATTCCAGCCTGGATGACAAGGTGAGACCCTATCTTTACAAAATACAATAAATCAAATACAATAAATAAGAACAACAGCACTTGAGAAGTTAAATCCCTCCGCTAAACACTTTGCATAAATAGTGCATATAGGACTAACAGCCTCATAACTATCTGCATTAAGTGGGCACTATTTATACAATAATATAAATTTATATAAGTAATCTATCCATAGTAAAAGGAATTTAGCAGCAGAGCCCAGGTTTTAACCCAGAACTAAACCTTAAAATGAAAGAGGAGAAAAAAAATTATTTATACTTCATTGCTGTCTGAATGTAAATGATTCAGGTACTCTTATGTTCCTCATAACTACAGTCTACTAGACATTTGTCCATTGTAATCTGTAAACGACTAAGTCCTTTACCACCTTATACTAGTGTTTCCTTAAGTTCTCTACCCAGAAACAACAGTACATTTAACCTTAGATGTCAATACTTAAAAATCTGAACGCACTGCTAACTTACCTACCTACCACTGTGTTTTCCGTTTATCTTCTAAGATACTTTAGTTTTCCCCAACTCTAACCACCATATTTTCCAATCTGGTGTACCTATAAACACAGCAAATGTGCTCCCTACTTTATCAATTCCTGGATCAGTGATCAAAGCAAGCCTGACAAGACCATTATACAGGGTAACCCTGAGACTACAGTCACTAATAACAACTCTTGAGTAGTGGACATTATCAAGGATGATTAAAAGATAATGTAATCATTAATCAATAAAGTTACTCAATATAATCACAAGCTTTAGAATTGGAAGGAGCACAAGATAATCTAGTCTAATTTCTATCACAATGCAAGAATTGCTTGTCCAACATTCCTAGCTGTTATATAGCTATAGAGCACCACCCCAAAAAACATGAGAATTCCAAACTTTACCTTTAAAACCAAGAATCAATTTGACCCCATAATCCTAATGCCAGATAGTCTCAGAGCTAGAAATGTGTAGGATAGAAAGTGGAAGTTCTCTTTTCTGAACCCAACTCTTCACTGTTACATAAAAAAATAGGTAGCAAGTTAGGAAAGGAAAAAAAAAGTTGAAAGCACCTATCTTAGGAGGAAACTTCATAGTATCTCAATAACCAAAACACAGTCTTTAAATGAGATGTAGCTACATGAATCAAATAAACACTGTAACACTTTAAATTCTTCAGAGTTAAAGAGATAGGACAGAAGGAACTGTGGAAAAAATGCTCTACAGACTGTAGCTATTTTACCACCAAAATAACAGCTTAAGGTTTTATTGTAAACCCTCTTTTTAGTTCTTATAATTTATGGTTCATTTACTTTGTTTCATTTCACAATGCCAGCAAAATGCTAATGAAATAAAATTCTCCACACCTTCAAAGAAGGTTAGTAAATTTAACAAATGTTGACAATCTAGAGGAAATTTAAGTAGTGCCAAAATATAAAGTAATTTAATACTTTCTAAATCCATTTCAAAACAGTCCATTTGAAGTCTAATTCAAATTAAATATATATTTATTATATACAAAACTAAATTTATATATGGTAGCTTTTAAAAGGCAAAAAAAAACTTTCTAATTTTTATTTACACTGTGATAACTAAAAACCCTAAAGCTTCTACTAAGTGTGTTAAATTTACCAAGAAATAAGCATTCTAATTTTATTAGATTCAACCATGAATATCAATATTGTAAATATGGAGACAAAATTTCTCACAGCCTCCTCATTCATAACCAAATTATTAGTGATCTCAAAAAAAAGAAATCGAACAGAGTTACAAACTGATTTTAACATTTTAAAATGCTTAATGAGAGAATGAGTAGAGTTAATCTAACTTAAGTCCATCATTACCACCTTTTCTGGTTTTTTCTCTTCTGTTTCACTACTGGATGTTCTTGTCCGAAGTTTCACAGAGCCTTCTTTAAAAATGTCTCCAAATCCAATTCCTCGAATTTTCTTTGGCTGTGTAATTGATCCAGGTGCAGTTTCACTCCCGTTTCCCGGAGAAGGTAAAGGTGAAGTAGGCCCACCCAAAACAGTTTCTGAAACAATAATTTGTTTTTGAAGAATGACACCTAGAATCACAAAACGTTTCCCATCCCGTCATAATGTCTACATTCTATATGCCTTCTAATAAAACATGGTAAAAATTTAAAAAAAAAAAAATCAAATGATTCAGTACTGAAATATCCACAAGAGCAAGATGCAATTTATGCAGTTTACACAGACTTTTTTTTTGTGCAAAACAATAATAATTTTAAGTAAATTTAATTAGTAAAATTAAGAAATCCTAACTAGGAAATCATGTCATACAAGGTCCTTAAAAACAGCATGTCAATGTATAGCTTTTGGCCAAAGATGATACAATGTGAGACAAACAATAAAGAGATAAGATTATTTTTTAAAGCTATATGATTCAATCCAATCAAAGTTAGCATGAGTTTCTGAATATAAAAACTGAGAATGTTTATTTTAAAAAGGTCAATAGTTCATAACCTGTCCTTTTAGCTCAGAGACTAGGTAATAGGTCTAATTTTAAAGCAGTCAATGGAAACCATTACTATATAATAATAAAAAATTTTTAAGTTTAATATTATATGGGTAAGAACATTTTTACATTCTTGCTCAGCAACAAGGGTTCTTATGTATAGGCTCAATAAGTCCATGAACAACCCTATGGAAAACTGTGTGGTTATTTTATGTACATTTTCTGGGTAAAACAGGTACAGCTTTCAAGAGATCCTCAAAGAGCCTTATAATCTAAGTAAGAAACAAAGTTCTAGAGTAAAATCCAGAAACACTGAAGACTGGGGTATGGGGTAAGGAAAATATGTGGTGACAGTTCACTGAACTGAGGTAGTCTGTTGAAAATAACAGAACAACAGGGACAACAAAAACAGTAGTTACCGTTTATTCAGAGCTAATTCTGTACCAGGCACTTGGTTAAGCACTGCATATGAATTATCTCATTTTTACAAGCCCACATGAGCTTCTTAACATTAAGCACTATTACTTCTCATTTTACAAATAAATAAACCTGGACAAAGGGATATTAATGACTTTCCCAGGGACATACAGGTAGCAACAAAATCAATTTTTGAAGTGAATTCTAGATGACCCCAAAACCACAGTCTTAAACAATTCAATATAATGGCTCAGATCACAAAGTCTCCAATCAAATGTGAGAAGATCTTTCTGCATCGATTGAAATGACCATTTTACAGGTGGTTTGCCAAAACAAGTTATTAACTTTAAAAATATAATGCTAACAAGTATAGTGATCTACCCTAACCATTTTCAATATTATCCTAAGTCACATAGAAGACTGAAGTGGAGAAGATAGTTTCATAACATATTTTTAAAATTCAACTTCATTGAGAGAATGTTTACAATCGATAAAATGAACCCGTTTTAAATACACATTTCAGTAATATTTGACAAATGTCACACCACGTAAATACAGAAAGATACAGAACAATTCGTCACACACTTGTACACCATCACAGTCGATCCTTCCCCCAAGCCTCAAGAAACCTCTGAACTTCACTGTCACTATACATTTGCCCTTTTTCAAATAAATTATAATCACATAGTACATAAGCTTTTTACATCTACTTCTTTGGCTACACAGAATATATGAGATTCATCCATGCTGTTGCATGCACCCATGCTTCATTCCTTCTTATTGCTGATTAGTATCCCATTGTACAGATATGCTACTACGTATCTACCATTAAGAATGTAGCTTCAGGTTTTTCACAGATGAGCTTTATAAAATTTAGAAAACTCCCTTCTATGCTACTAAGTAGCGTTTTCATCATTAAGAACTGAATACGTAAATTCTCTTTCTGCATCTGGTGAAATGACCATATGGTTGTTCCCCTGTAAACTGTTAACACTGTGAATTATATAAACTTTTTAAACCAACCTTGCATGGATGGAACAGACCCCATTAGTATCATGATGTACTAACCTTTATATATTTTGCTGAGTTTGACGTAACCTTTAAATATTTTGCTGAATTTGATGGAATACTTCAAAGATTTCTGTGTCTGTGTTCATGAGAGATAATAATATGTAGTTCCTTTTTTTCAAATTACTTCATGAGGTTTTGATATCAAGGTCATACAGACCTAAGAAATCTGAAAGAATCTGTGTAAGATCAAATGCTTGATAGTACCAGTGAAAATCACCTTGGCTAGAAATTTTCCTTATGTGAAGATTTTTTAATCTTAAATACAATGTATTTCACATAGATTATTTAGAATTTCTATTTCTTCTATGTCTGCTCTGGTTAATTATGCTTTTACAAGGGTTTGCATATCTCATCTAAGTTGTCAAATTTATGAGCATATTTCCGTATTACACTTTTATTTGTCAGGTCTGTGATATCCCTTCACATCTGAAAATAGTAATTTTTGTTTTTCTCTTTTCTCTTTGATCAGTCTTGTTAGGGTATTACCAATTTTTTTTTTTTTTTAATCATTTCACAACACTCAACTTTTGAACTTGATTTTCTTGTCTGTTGGTCTGTTTTTTATTTCAGAGTTTTCTGCTCTTATTTCCTTTCTTCTAATTATTTCAGGTTTAATTTGCTCTCCCTTTTCTTGTTTAAGGTATCTCTTCTATTACTCAAGCATTTAAGGCTATAAATTGCCCTACAAATGTTGCTTTACCTGCATTCCACAAATTCTGATATGTTGTGTTTCACTTTCATTTATATCAAAAACTGTTCTAATGTCCCTTATAATTTCTTCTTTAATCCGTAGGTTATTTACAAGTGTTGTTCAAGTATCTGAGGATTTCCCAAATATCTTGGTGTTTCACAAATAATTCCACTGTGGTCACAAAACCTGTACCGTTCAATGCCAATCCTTTTAAATTTGATGAGACTTGTCTGATGCCCCAACATAGGGTCTATCTCGTGCAGATTCCAAGTAAACTTCAAAAGTGTACTTCAAAAAGTACTTTCAAAAGTATTTCAGAAAGTACTCTGTTGTTGAACTATTCCGTAAACGTCATTTGGGTCCACTTAATTAAGAATGTTATTCAGTTCAAGTCTTCTAAATATGAATTTTGCTCATCTTTTTGTTCATTAGTTCTACCAATTATTGAGAGATATATGTTTAAATCTTTTCATTCTTTTCATGGATTTATCTATTTCTTTCAGTTCTGGAAGTTTGTATCTCATGTACTTTGAAGTTCTATTGTTGAGTTATATATTTAGAATTGCTATTAATTTTTATGAATTAGCTCCATCACTATAAAATGTCCTTTTTATTTCGTGGTAATATTTTCTTTCCTGAAATATACTTTGATATTAATATACTCATTCTAAATTTATTACGCTTTGCACAGAACATCTTTTTCTATTCTTCTTTTAACATGTCAGTGAATTTTTGTATCATCCAGGCTGACAATCTTAGTCTTTCAATTGAAGTTTTTGGACCATCTGCATTTAACATAACCACTGATGTAGTTATGTTTAAATCCATTACCTTGCTATTTGTTTTCTTCTATTTACCCACTTGATATTTCTTCCTTTTTTCTCATTTCCAGTCTTTCTTTTCAAAAAAAGCATTTCTTAGTATTCCATTTTACTATTAACTTATTAGCTATACCTCTGCTACAGTCTGAATGTATGTGTCCCTCTAAAATTCATTATGTTAGAACCTAAGCCCCAACATGGTAGTATTAGGAGCTGAGGCCTTTAGGAGGTGATTAGACCATGAGGCTTGAGCGAGTGAGATCACCCCTCTCCCCCTTCTGCCAGGGGAAGACACGGCATTCATCCCCTTTGAAGAATACAGAAACAAGGCACTATCTTCAAAGCAGAGACCAGGCAGGCCCCATCAGATACTGAACCTGCTAGTGCCTAGATGAGGGGACTTCTCAAACTCCAGAATTGTGAGAAAGAGTTTTTGTTTTTAACAAATTGTCCAGTCTTGGGCATTATGTTACAGCAGCAAAAACTAAGACAACTTCAATGTTTTGTTTCTGAGGTGCTGCTCTAGGCTTTAAAACATAATTGCCCCTCAGTACCCATGGGAGATTGTCTTGTGATTTATACAGTTTCTGAAGATAATCTGCAGAATTCTTACCTCATTTATTTGATGTAGCTTTTCTCCTGTGGTCCCTTCTAAGGTTTTTGCTTTGTTGCTTGCATTCGCCACATGATTACTATCTGCCAAGCTTTGTTTACAATCTTGCATATGTGGGTTTATAACTTGCATCAAATTTGGAAAATTTTTTAGCATTATTCCTTCAAACATTTTTTCATCCACCCTCTCTTCTCTCCTTCTGGGACTCCAGCTACATATGTTAGACCATTTAAAATTATCCCAGCCAGGTGCAGTGGCTCACGCCCGTAATCCCAGCACTTTGGGAGGCTGAGACAAGTGGATCACTTGAGGTCAGGAGTTAGAGACCAACTTGGCCAACATAGTGAAACCCCATCTCTACCAAAAAATAGAAAAATTAGTCAGGCGTGGCAGCACACACCTGTAGTCCCAGCTGCTCGGGAGGCTGAGGTGAGAGAATCACTTGAACCCAGGACGCAGAGGTTGCAGTGAGTGGAGATCACTCCGGTAGAAACTGCACTTCTGCACTCCAGCCTTGGCACCAGAGTGAGACCCTGTCTCAAAATAAAACATCCCAAGTTGCTAGAGTTTTTGAAGTTTTAGTCTTTTTGCTCTTTCCACTTCATTTTGCATATATTCTATTGTCACATTTTCAAGTTCAATGATCTTTTCCTCTACATTGTCTAGTCTTCTGTTAAAATTTCACAGGAAGAAATTCACTTCAGATGTGTTTTTCATCTCTAGTAGTTCCATTTTGTCCTTTTAAATCCCATCTCTGGTGGTTCCACTTGGCTCTTTTTATGTCTTCTACTTACTACTCATTATATTAACATTTTCCCTTACAATCTTGAGCATATTGGGCATTTCTATCACAGTTATTTTAATATCTGCTAATTCCATCATTTCTGGGTCTCTGGGTCTCTGTCTACCAACTAGTTTTTCCTCCAGATTATGGGTCACATGTTCCTGCCTTTTGTTTTTTTTTTTTTTTTTTTTTTTTTTTTTTTTTTTTTTTTTTTTTTTTTTTTTTGAGATGGAGTCTCGCTCTGTCATCCAGGCTAGAGTACAATGGCACGATCTCGGCTCACTGCAACTTCCACCTCCCGGGTTCAAGCAAGTCTCCTGCCTCAGCCTCCCGCGTAGCTGGGATTACAGGTGCCCGCCACTACACCTGGCTAATTTTTTGTATTTTTAGTAGAGACAGGGTTTCACCATGTTGGCCACACTGATCTTGAACTCCTGACTTCAGGTGATCCGCCCGCCTGGGCCTCCCAAAGCACTGGGATTACAGGCATGAGTCACTGAGCCTGGCCCCTGCTTCTTGATATACCTAGTACTTATTTAAAATTTTGATGTTGTTGAATGCTAAATTTTATAGTAATCATTTACAATAGTAATTTCCAATCAGGATGGATTCTGCCTCCCAAGAGACATGAGGCAATAACTGGAGACATGTTTG
Source organism: Rhinopithecus bieti (assembly GCF_001698545.2). Lineage (NCBI taxonomy): Eukaryota > Metazoa > Chordata > Mammalia > Primates > Cercopithecidae > Rhinopithecus > Rhinopithecus bieti. Next base: position 812,380 of record NW_016813121.1, on the reverse strand, counting down.
GTTATTACAATGGGGGAGTGTTACTGACATCTAGTGAGTAGAAATCAGGAATGTTTCTTAATATCCTGTACGTACCAGAGAGCCCCTGAAAATAAATAGTTATCCAGACCAAAACATCATCAGTGACAAGGTTGAGAAATTCTACTTTAAAGAGTGCTAGCAAATTTTTAATTTTTTTTTCTGGCAAACAGGTAAGTTATTTGCACATTAGTGTGAAGCTTTTTTAGGGTAGGATTAGAGCAACCTTCATTCTAAGGCTAATTTAGCCCCACTTCACCTCTCTACGGAATTGCCCACGTAGTCAATAAAATCTCTGAAATCTAGAGAGAAAGAACTCAATTCTTGGCCTTGTATAAGCATCCCAGAAATTGCTCATACTAACCCCTAGTAATTGCTCTTTCTTCACAAGTTGCTCATGTTCAGTCTCCGGGGTTTCACTGTACGTATTCACAGATTGGTGCTCAGCTAAACCCTCAAATCAACACCCAAGAACAGTTCTGGTGCTCTCTCTACATACAGCTCTCACTTCAGGTGTTCAGCAATACAAACTTCTAACTGCCTTTGTTTCCCTGAATTTTGATCAATCCTCAACAAAACCATAGCCTTCTGCTGTGGTTAGGTCCCCTTTCCTTGTAATGCAGTTCAGAAATTAGCTCCTGGCAGAAACCTAGGACAACGGTAGAGCTCTCCTTTCCCCCTTGTTTTTTCTCCTTTTCTCAGGAATATCAGTCCTGTGCAGTCTACTTTTTGGAAAAATTTGCTTCCTATATTTTCTCCAATTCTCGATCTTGTATGGTGGGAAAAGTGAATTCCACACTGTCTTGCTACCACACTGCCAGAAGTGTATTCTATATAGTTTAATATATACCTCCAATAACTGGCCTGTTGGACAAAGCAATATTCTGGTACAGATTAGTACATGAGGTGCATATCTAAAAGGCATTTTTAAAATGAAACTATCCATGGTATTAATAAATCATATATTGATAGAGACAACTTTAGGGGATTATTCTAAGGTACAATTTCCACAGTTTATTTGATTAAGGCCATAAAACAAAAAAAAAAAGGCAAGGAAGGGGGTGTTGGATTTAGTGACTGTAACCTTTATTAGAGTTATTAAAATATATATCATTAAAATAGATGGCTAGATATCAAAATATCCAGTTCTAATGGATAGGCTATTTTGGCTAAATGAAAAATACCAAATTTTACTACCACGTTGGCTATTAAATCAATGGTTGCAAGGCAGCATGATGTAGTGGTAAAGTATATGAACTCCAGGGTCACACCTTCTCAATTCATATCTTGCCCCTTCCATTATATTTGCCCAATCTCTTCACCTGTAAAATGGGGAACTTCACAGGATTGCTATGAGAAATAAACTAATTTATTTCTGTAAAGTTCTTTAAACAGTGCCCAGCTCAGTGTCTATCATTTTTTAAAAGTTTAAAAGCTGTATCACTGAGAACCATAAGTAAGTGAGAGCACTGATCACAAAGAAGGAGGAAAATATAAAAGGGAAAACAGCCACTGGAAAGAAGAAAAAGGATAAGGAGAAAGGAAAAAAGAGGAGGAAAAAGGGCATGCAGGAGGTGCCATAATGAGACAGAACAATAATCTTATCTATATGGTACTTGTAACATTTTAATACCCATATACTTTACCCATCCGATTGTCCTTAAATTGCTATGTTTGAAGAAAAACATCTGCATTTTATGTGTATTGCTATCAGTCATAAAACAAACAGCACATCTGTCTATTGAGCCTAAACCCTCCCTCCTCCCTCCTCATTAAATCTCTATAGCAAAAGCTACTTGATGGTTTGTATCTTCATATAAAGTGACTTAAAAGAACTGCAAAATGCAATTACTTGTTTGGAGAAAAACAAAAACAAGAAACCACATGCGAACTGAACTGAAAGCTAAAAAAAATTAAAAAAAGAAACTTGATGAAAATAAAAAGCATTTAATAGAATCAATCCAAGTTTACCATTAAAGTCATCATTCACTATTATTCTCAAGGATTTTGCAAGTCGATCATGCAGGTGTGGGTGTGGGTGTTTTAATAGGACTTAAAATCAATCAATATTGCATAGTGCCTAAAAAGTACACATAGAAAGAATGTCTGGCTGTTAACAATAACTCAGAAAGATCCATAACATACTACCAGTAAGGGCATCAAAACTCCAGAACAAGTTTCCTGGCAAAGCTGCTCACCAGGAGAAGTATAAGGTGAATACTAATACGTGAGTACAGACCTCAAGGTAAACTGTGTAACACCTTGACTCCTAGTGACTAGGCTGCAGACCAACAAATTTCTATCTACTATCTTTGGTACATGAGGTATACAACCACTTCCCCAGGATCCTGTGTCCCATTAGAAACGACCACTTTCTTCTATTCCAGAACCTGAATAATCAAATAAAACTTCAGCTGACTCCTCCTAAAAAAAACGAATTTTTTTCTACCTGTAAGAGACTAGAACTCTTGAAGAACAATCCATCAGGGTTTCTTAAATGTTTTGTGTGATGCATCCATCTAATTGCCCAGTAAAGCCTAGAGGGATAAATGGCACAAACATTTAAGAATCCCTGCTGGAACCCCTTCATCTCCTCAAAATTCTGGCCTCACCACTTAGCAACTTACTCATAACATTACTCCTTTTCTATAGAAGACATCAAAAGTCAGAAATATCTTCCTCAGCTTCCTACCATTAAGCTTACTAACTCTGATCTATCTCCAATAAATTGAGACTAATCATAATAGCCATAATGTGAAACCCATTTCCTCCACTTTCTGGATAAATCCTATTGTGCTGTAACTACACTTCTTCTGAGTTTCCATCTTCAACTGTTCCCCTTCTACTTGTCAGCCATTAGGATATCAAGATGATCAACACTTTTCCTTTTTAAGAAAAAGAACAAAAACATTATTGAATATATGTTGCCATCAACTGCTGCAACTGCCTTATACTTACTCTCTCCACTGCCTAACCTCCTTTCTTCTTCAATTCAGCTTCTGCCCTAATCACCTCACACCTGCTGTTGTTTAGGTCCTTCATGATCTCTTTTACTTCACCTCCCAAGTAGTATCTGACACTACTGGCCCTGCCTCCCTGAATAATTCTCCTCCCTTGACTGACTACCACACATTCATAGGTTTCTTTCTGGCTCTCTCCTTCTGTGCTTTCTAGGTCTTCTTTTCAGTTAATCTTCCTCAGTCCATTTCTTAAATGTCACTACACAGGATTCCATCCCAGGGTCTTTAGTTTTTTTTCACTCTGTATATTCTCCCTAGGTCATCTAATCTAAACTCGTTTGTTTTTTGTTTTTTTTTTTATCATATTTTATTTTTTTGAGATGGAGTCTCACTCTGTCACCCAGGCTGGAGTGCAATGACACAAACTCGGCTCACTGCAACCTCCGCCTCCCAGGTTCAAGCAATTCTCCTGCCTCAGCCTCCCAAGTAGCTGCAATTACAAGTGCAAGCCACCACACCTAGCTAATTCTTTTGTATTTTTAGTAGAGACGGGGTTTCACCATGTGGGCCAGGCTGGTCTCGAACTCCTGACCTCGTGATTCACCCACCTCGGCCTCCCAAAGGGCTGGGACTGCAGGCGTGAGCCACCACGCCTGGCCTACCCATCGTTTCTTACACCACCTAAAGTACTATCAAGCCCCAGTTTTGCACAGACACCGGAATTTTTCTAAGGATTCAGATCAACAGACAACTGACTACCAAATATCTTTCATTTGGATGCTCTCACATCCCTACAAGCCTCAAATTTAACATCTCCAAAAGTGAACAGCCAACATGGTAGTAAAAATTGGTAATTTTCAATGATCCAAAAATAACTAACCTACCAATTAGGACTGCCTATTTTCAATAATTAGGCATCTGTTTTAATGATACATCATCATCTCCCAATAACCTATCTCTGAAAATGACATCTCCACCTTACAAAGCCAAAAACCTGGTAGCAGTTGGCTCCTCTTTTTTGGTCATCCCCTACATAACATTATCACTAGGTCCTGTTCTTCCTGCTATCACTTATATAGCTCCTATTCTACACAAGTCTCTCCATCCTCATAGCATTGCTCTAGTTTAGGCTAATTCTACATTATCAAAACATTCTCAACTGGTGTTAGCAGACCAGTCTCTTCTCCAGTCTACTCTCCACATTGCAATTCCCCCTCCATACTGCAACCAATTTATCTGAAAAACAATCTCATCATTTCACTCTACAGCTTCTCTGTGATTTGATTAACATTTTTGTAATGTTTTCTTACGCCTGACCCAGTAATTTCTCCAGGCTCAACATTCACCACATCTAATTATATACTCTATAATGTCTCTGAATTAAATCTCTTTCAGGATCTTGCAAATGCTATGATTTTCCTCACCCTCTGCCACAAACTTGCTTAGAAATTTCCTAGCCATTGTGGGATCTCAATCTATGACTTCTCCTAGGGTGCATTCCTTCACAGCCTGCCAAGTCTGGACTAGCCCTCTTATATACATTTATTGCACCCTTTCCTGTAACAAATATTTCTCCTGCTAAATTACAATCACTTTTTTTAAACCATCTTTTCTTTCCCAGTGGAACAAAAGCTTCGAACATGGGGGAAATAACGCCTATGTTGCTGATCACTGTATGCCCAGGACCTTGTACAATATGCTTAACAAAAGGCACCCAATAAATTGAACGAATAAATCTATGAATGCTGAATTAACTAAACTGTTGTATTTATATTTAGAATTTCCCTTTACCAGCTTTGACTTTTAAATTTTAGATTTTGCAATACACTGTCTTCATAAGAAATGTTAGTATACCCATATGTTACTACTCATAACACTCAAAGAGCTGAAAGTACATGAAAAGATAGTTCTACAAGCATACCTAAAAGAAAATTAGGTGAAGACAGCAGCAAACAAATGGACTACAATAGTGAAAAACCACCAAATTTCCATAATCTCACATGTTAAATAGCACAGTAAAGCTTAAAAAAAAAAAAAAACTGGGAAATCATAAAACCAAACTCTAATGATGATTTTACCACTCAGTAAATAATCTCAGGAGTTTCCATTTCTTGATCCTTAAAATGGGAGTGACATTAATCCTCTTAAGAGGATTTATTCTACTATAAAGACACATGCATGCATATGTTTATAGCAGCACTATTTACAATAGCAAAGTCACGGAACCAACCCAAATGCCCATCAATAATAGGCTGGATAAAGAAAATGTGGTACATATACACTGTGGAACACTATGCAGCCACAAAAAGGAATGAGATCATATCCTCCGCAGGAACATGGATGAAGCTGGAAGCCATCATTCTCAGCAAACTAACAGAGGAACAGAAAACCAAACACTGCATGTTTTCACTCATAAGTGGGAGCGGAACAATGAGAATACATGGACACAGGGAGGGAAACACACACCAGGACCTGTTGAGGGGTGAAGAGCAGGGGAAGGGAACTCAGAGGACGAGTCGATAGGTGCAGCAAACCACCATGGCACACTTATACCTATGTAAGAAATCTGCATGTCCTGCATATGTATCCCAGAACTTAAAGCAAAAAAAAGGGAAGAGGATTTCACTTGACAAAAGTGTTTGAAAAGTTCTATATATACCACAAAATACTAGTCATTGTTTCACTGAGTGTCAACATATCAGACACCGTTACAGACAATGGGTAAACAAATATAAATAAAAATATATATGTTCTAATGAGCAGGTAGACAGACAATAAGCTTAATAAGCAATAGCAACAAATTCTTCTTTGAAACATTAAAAAAAAGAGAGAAGAGAATTAAAAAGTAGATAATGGGGACTTTCTGCTGTTTTACACAGAGCTGTCAGTAAGGGCCTCAATGATAAGGTGATTCTGAGAGAATCCTGAATCAGATAAGTAGCCATCAGGATATCTTGAAGAAGAGCATTCCACACAAAGGTATACAACAAGCACAAAGTCTGTGAGAGAGGAATGTTCCTAAAATCCTTAAGAAATCTAAGGTGACCAACGTAAACAAAGGGGAAAGTTAAATAAGAGATGAGGTAAGAAAGGTGGAGGGAGGGATATGGGGATGCCAGATCATAGAGGGATTTGTAGCCATTTTAAAAGATGTTGGCTTTTAGTCTAAGTGAAATGCAAAGCAACTGGAGGGTGATCACTACTGGCTACCAGACTATTAAGTAGGTAATGGCATATAGGCTATGGTAATTATACAGCAAAAGATAACTTATACCAGGATAGTGGCAGTGAAGGTGGTAAAAAGAAAATAGATTCTAAACATTTTTTGACAAAATCTGTTAATGAATCATGGTAGGGTGCGAGGTTAAAAAGAAGAGTACCAGAGAAAACTAAGAATTTTGGCCTCAGTAAAAAAACGATGAACTTGTCCTTAACTCAGATGGGGAAGATTACATGGAGCAGAAAAAAAAGGCAGAGGATCAATTTTGGGCAACTTGGGTTTAAGACACCTATTAGACATCGAAATGGAGATTCTGAAAGAGGTTTAATGTGGAAGACTTTTAGAAAAGGGTGGAAAAGACAAGTATATATAGTCATTGACTTCATAAAATAAGGGGAAAATTTGAAAACACATTCCTATTTGGCAAATAAGTGGAATCCGCATGTTGACAAAAAGACACTCTAAAGAAGGGTTAAGTATATTTGACAAAATTAAAAAGGAGACATTACAAAACCAAAACATAACACTTTCCTAGAGAAGCAATACTTTCCCTGAGACTGAATGCTAAAAGGACCTTTATATATAGAAACCACTCAGTAACAGAACAGATGATTAATTCACCACATTCCGACAGAAAACATAATGGTGGCATTCTTAACCTTTTATCTTACAGTTCTTCAATGAAAACTGAGGATCTAAAAATAAATTATCTGTGAAGACTTAATATTGTCTATATATTATTTAGAGTCAGAATTATCTGCTTAGCAGTAACAGAGTTTAACTGGCCAAACCAAGAACATTATCCCATTATTACATAGGAGAGAAAGGAAGAAAAGGGGAAGGGGAGGGAGGAGGAAGAGAACCCTATTAAATTTAAAAGACTGTGAGGAGAAACTATGTGATATAATCAAATATAGTGGATATGACATTCCAATACTGAAAGCAAAAAAATAACACTTATAAGTACATTCTACTATAATTTTTCTAACAGCTACGAGGAACATAATTATTTTACTGACTGAAAAGACTGTCAAAATACCAATTATGGACAGAGGCTGTTACACTTTGTTAGGACACAGGAAAATTTTAAGTAGTTACTCCTTATATAATGCTCACGTCCTGACATTCACAACAATATGCAGAAACTTGCCTAAAATTTAGAGTTGGGGAAGGAAAAAAAAAAATTATAGTGTACTTCAACCACGGACTTTCCACCCCATAATCACAAAGCTCCACATTTAGAATGAACAGTTATTGTAAAAGGGTTAAACAAAGAAGGAAGGATATTTCTAACAGACAAAATTCTGCACAGTTACTAAAATCCAAATCAAGCTGAACAGCATAAGAAAATGTTCAAAGTATTTTATAATTATAAAAGTAATGAACTAAACTCAAATATAAATTAGATCTCTTGTTCTGGTGGTCCTATACAAACTTTAAATTGGAAATATTTTAAGGGCTCAGTTTTATATGGCATCACAAAGATCATTTCACACATATGCTTTAATTTACACCAAATTTTAATTTACACCAAATTTTAATGTTAAAAGTAGATATCAAAAGATCCAATACCTGTGAACCCTAAAGAAATACTAACGTGCATCAGAAGTAACTCAGGAGACAGTTTGCTAATTGATGAATGCCCCATTAAATTTAAGCCAGGTGGTTTTGGTACTTATGTATGTTCTCTAATGGTTTTTACACACGCTTACACATAAGTTCTGACTTCAGAATTATTGAGTACTCTCAAATAAATGTAATATAAAATAGTGAAAGTACATCTAGTTAGTATGATTCCTTCTCCACTGATTCCTACTTCAATGATTTTTCTCTTTCAATACAATCAGTATCTGCACTAAAGAAAACTGAAACTATTAAAACAACTACAACTAAACAACTGGAACTATTTTCATTAATATTTTCATGTAATTCATTAAAGAGCCTTAGAAAAATTTAGAATCTTTACCAGTTTATTGCTAAGTTAAAGAGAAAAGAACTAGTACAAGAACACTTAAAAATGAGAGGCAACTGGGCATCCCAAGTCATATTAAGTAGCCATTGACCTCAGGCTTTTTTCGTTACTTTGTAGCATGTATAGTATGTAGCACTTACAGAGAGCTGCAAACTAATGTAAGAGTAAATTTGAACTCCTTTGAAAGGCTAATGAGCTTTAAAGAAAAGGACTCTCTAAAGCCAATCTGCAATGAATATATGGTAGAGCATAACATTGTACACAAATGTTTGGTGCCCCTCCTTGTAAGAAAATTACATATCCCCACCCTGCTGCACCAACGCATGCATGACCATAACCGCCAAATACAATGTTAGTGGAAATGACATGTCAATTTTGGACAGAAGCTTTAAAAGCCATCCTCCTTTTTCCCTGCCTCTTCAAGGATTAAAGAGTTGCCGATTATATTTTCTAATGTTTCCTGTGACATTTCTGAGATGAAAATTTGCATATTAAGCAAAATGAAGTGACAAACAAATTTTTAAATATTACATTTAGAAATATCTTCCTCCAACATTTTTGATACCTACCTAAAGTAACTCAAGTCATTTTATTCTATAAGTATACTTACTTCACATTTGTCCTCCCCCTAGAGATGTGACCCTTGCACCTCTGGACTACAGAGGGATTACATACACTCAGAAAATCAGAACTGAATAAATACAAAGGTTAAGAAATGTTCACTTGTTAAAATAGCTTCTACTTCTTCCTTTGGTCGCATGTTTATTCTAAAAATTATAGGAGAGTTCAAACTATTCATCAAACCAATTTTTTAAATGTGATACAAAGTTTTATTTGTTCATTTCTTGCATTTGATGACATACTGGGCCTGAGATTCTTTGCCATAGTCCTTAACTACTACGCAACTGCAACCAACTTCTTTATAGGGTTTTCCCTCTCTATCAGTTTTACAGAGGCCTACACATTCCCCTAGTTGCTTGTTGTCATCAACCTTAATTAAGTTGATTTGGTGTTCAGCACAAAGGGCCTCCACTAACTTGACATACAAAGGTTCATGACAGTTGGATGCAAGCACACAAACATCAGCTTGCCACTTGTCTAAGGCTTGGCCAGCTTCACAAATTCCACTGCTAGGCTATTGTGCATGAAGGTAGTCTTTGGAATCTCCTGTAAAGCAGTAGTAGTATTAACATCCATTACATCTTCAGCAACAACGCCCTCTTCTACCACAGCAGTGGGTTCAGGTGAAGCCGAATCTTCAACACAACCAAGTCTTTGCTTAAGCAAGACCTGTTGGTGGAAGGCAAAGAGCCATCAAACTAATTTATGTCTTCACTTTATAACTTAAAAATTATTACTATAATTAACTGAAAACTTTGACCTGAAAATCTGTTATATACCAGCAATTTCTCCTCACAATCTCACTATTCCTAGCTCTCATTACTAGATCTGTTATATACTGTCCACTTTGTAGAACAATTACTGGTATTCTACGACTATGTAAAGTAACATTTTTTCCTGTCACTTTCTAAAATTCAAGAGGTTTCTTCTACATCAATCTTTTAGAAACTAAATTCATGTTGGTTTTTCTATACTCACAATTTATTGATAAACCATGAATTATAATATTGCTTTCTAAGCATTCATCCTTTCAAGCCTAATTAACGTTAGATGGCTTTTATACTAAAAAGCAAATGAACACAGGCAATATAATTGTAGCTTGCGATGTGTAGATAACTAAAACTTGGAAGAAAAATTAAATTTCCTTAGAAGTAAAGCAAACTCGGCCAGCATTGGTTCATGCTAAAAAATGTGGGGGCTCATGCCTGTAATCCCAGCACTTTGGGAGGCCAAGGTGGGCAGATCAGGAGGTCAGGAGATCGAGACCATCCTGGCTAACACGGGTGAAACCCCATCTCTACTAAAGATACAAAAAAAAAAAAAAGTTAGTCGGGCATGGTGGCGGGCACCTGTAGTCCCAGCTACGCAGGAGGCTGAGGCAGGAGAATGGCATGAACCTGGAAGGCAGAGCTTGCAATGAGCCGAGATTGCGCCACTGCACTCCAGTCTGGGCGACAGAGCAAGACTCCGTCTCAAAAACATACATACATACATAAATAGAAGTAAAGCAAACTCAATTACTCATTTCATATATTTCTATGGTCAATGGGCTTAGAAATAAAATCATTAGAGATGGAAATATACCTTCTGGTATTAAATTGGAATTAGAGGTACCAGTAAAGATGGATAAACAGATGAATGATCAAGACATATGGGTAGAGGTACGGGATTGTATGTGCGTGTAAGCATTTTCCAGCTTAATCTACTAAGAAGGCTCAGAAGCATTACCCCAGTAGCAATGACCACACGTCGAAACACTATTCCTCTCTTAAAAAAACACAAAAAGTTTGCCTTGATAAACAGAATCAATGACAAAAAGCACATAATTATCTCAATATACGCAGAAAAGGCCTTCGATAAAATTCAACACTGCTTCATGCTAAAAAATTCAACAAATTAGGTATTGATGGAACATATCTCAAAATAATAAGAGCTATTTATGACAAAGCCACAGCCAACATCATACTGAATAGCAAAAGCTGGAAACATTCCCTTTGAAAACCAGCACAAGACAAGGATGCCCTCTCTCACCACTCTATTCAACATAGTGTTGGAAGTTCTAACCAGGGTAATCAGGCAAGAGAAAGAAAGGATATTCAACTAGGAAGAGAGGAAGTAAAATTATCTTTGTTTGCAGATGACATGATTGTATATTTAGGAAATGCCATCATCTTAGCCTAAAATCTCCTTAAACTGATAAGCAACTTCAGGAAAGTCTCAGGATACAAAATCAATGAGCAAAAATCACAAGCATTCCTATACACCAATAAAAGACAAACAGAGAGCCAAATCATGAGCAAACTCCCATTCACAATGGCTGCAAAGGGAATAAAATACCTAGGAATACAACTTACAAGGGATGTGAAGGACCTCTTCAAGGAGAACTACAAACCACTGCTCAAGGAAATAAGAGAGGACACAAACAAATGGAAAAACATTCCATGCTAATGGATAGGAATATTCAATATCATGAAAATGGCCACACTGCCCAAAGTAATTTATAGATTTGATACTATTCCCATCAAGCTACCATTGACTTTCTTCACAGAATTACACAAAAACTACTTTAAATTTTATATGGAACCAAAAAAGAGCCCACATAGCCACGACAATCCTAAGCAAAAAGAACAAAGCTGGAGACATCATGCTACCTGACTTCAAACTATACTACAAGACTATAGGAACCAAAAACAGCATGGTCTGGTACCAAAACAGATATACAGACCAACAGAACAGGACAGAGGTCTCAGAAATAATACCACATATCTACAACCACCTGATCTTTGACAAACCTGACAAAAACAGGCAATGGGGAAAGGATTCCCTATTTAATAAATGTTGCTGGAAAAACTGGTTAGACATATACAGAAAACTGAAACTGGACGCCTTCCTCATACCTTATACAAAAATTAACTCAAGATGGATTAAAGATCTAAACATAAGACCTAAAGCCATAAAAACTCTAGAAAAAAACATAGGCAATACCAGGACATAGGCATGGGCAAAGACTTCATGTCTAAAACACCACAAGCAATGGTAACAAAAGCCAAAATTGACAAATGAGATCTAATTAAACTAAAGAGCTTCTGCACAGCAAAAGTAACTATCATCAGAGTGAACACACAACCTACAGAATGGGAGAAAATTTCTGCAATCTATTCATCTAACAAAGAGCTAACATCCAGAATCTACAAAGAACTTAAAACATATTTACAAGAAAAAACCCCATCAAAAGGTGGGCAAAGGATATGAATAGACACTTTTCAAAAGAAGACATTTATGCAGCCAAAACACATGAAAAAACGCTCATCATCACTGGTTATCAGAGAAATGCAAATCAAAACCACAATGAGATACCATCTCATGCCAGTTAGAATGGCGATCATTAAAAAGTCAGGAAACAACAGATGCTGGAGAGGATGTGAAGAAATGGGAACGCCTGTACAATGTTCATGGGAGTGTAAATTAGTTCAACCATTATGGAAGACAGTGTGGCGATTCCTCAAGGATCTAGAACTAGAAATACCATTTGACCCAGAAATCCCATTACTGGGTATACACCCAAAGGATTATAAATAATTCTACTATAAAGACACATGCACACATGTTTATTGCAGCACTTATTTACGATAGCAAAGACTTGGAACCAACCCAAATGCCCATCAATGTTAGACTGGATAAAGAAAATGTGGCACATATACACACGGAATACTATGCAGCCATAAAAAAGAACGAGTTCAGCTGGGCGCAGTGGCTCATGCCTGTAATCTCAGCACTTTGGGAGGCCAAGGCAGGCGGATCACCTGAGGTTGGGAGTTCAATACCAGCCTGACCAACAGGGAGAAACCCCGTCTCTACTAAAAATACAAAAAATTAACCAGGCGTGGTGGCACGTGCCTGTAGCCCCAGCTGCTTGGGAGGCTGAGGCAGGACAATCGCTTGAACCCGAGAGGCAGAGGTTGCGGTGAGCTGAGACTGCAACACTGCACTCCAGCCTGAGCAACAAGAGTAAAACTTCATCTCAAAAAAAAAAAAAAAAAAGAGTTCATGTCCTTTGCAGGGTCATTAATGAAGCTGGAAATTGTCATTCTCAGGAACAGAAAAACACCACATGTTCTCACTCATAAATGGGAGCTGAACAGTAAGAACATAGGGGCACAGGGAGGGGAACATCACACACCGGGGCCTGTTCGGAGGGTGGGAGGCAAGGGGAGAGATAGCATTAGGAGAAATATCTAATGTAGATGACGGGTTGATAGGTGCAAACCACCATGGCACGTGTAATAATAAGAGCTATTTATGTAATAAACCTGCACGTTCAGTACATGTATCCCAGAACTTAAAGTTTAACAAAAAAAAAAAAAAAAAAAAGGAAAAAAATTGCATTCTCTTACCACTGAGCGCACTGAGTTTATAAACCCATTTGCTATACCAACTTTGTTTTCCTACTTAATTTCAAAATTTTTACTCTTCCATATGTAAGACAATGAAGGTAATGATAAAAGAAAGAAAAAAAAACTGACAGCTCACAACAATCTATGATGCTGCAAACATCTTTATGCTTAGAAACTACCTGTCAATTCACGAAACAGCCCTTTCATGTTAAAAAAAAAAAAAATTATTCCTGTTTTGTAAACGAAAAAAATACAGTTAAGCAAAGACAACTAAGACATAGTTTCTGCCATCATGGAAGACTAACACCTTAACATGATCTTGTAACTAAAGATAGATTAAAGCATAAAATATAGGGACACAATGAAAAGTATTCAGTACCTAAGCAGTCTCAGCAATCTTACAAATTCACCTCATTATTTTTAATATTTAGTTTTCATATGTTCGCATTAAGCCAGTTCTAAAAACAAAAACCAATGATACCGGCAACCTTAAGGTTATGGTCTACTCCTAGTATCTACAAATCTATCTAATCATAAAATTGTCAAATAATATTACCTAACGTAAATCCCTGAAAATTCTCACTACATATACATTTCCATCAAGAAAAACATATTCTTATCCCCACATTTCCACTTGTAAATTCGAGACCTCTTTTAGAAAACAAAACACAACTCTCCTAATTCCTACAGCAATTCTTAAAAGTAACAAAATTTAAATCCATCTTTGGGATAAAATTTTGTCAATCATACTCTTAAATGGTGAGCAAATTAAGAAGAATTTGTGGGTGAGTCTCTAAATAACTAACATCACAAAATAACTAAATGATATTTGGCTGCCCAGAATAAACAAAATCTATTATGTGAATATAGAAAATAACAAAAGTAAGGTTGTTTCTTATTTCTAAAATTTCTGAAGTATTCAAGAGTCCACTTGCAAACTGGGCAGGCCAAAAATGCATATGAATATATCTTTAGCAGGAAGAAATCATTAACCTAAGATGAATCATAACCTAAGATGAATCATTTTAAACTCAGGGTACTAAAGATTTACTTAAGGTTAAAGCAGAAATCAGAGAAAGAAAAATAATTGAACCAGATATTTAATTCAGTTTAGGTCCCCATCATAATTTGCTTTTTTAAAGTAGACTAATTGAAGCTGACTGAAAGTTCAAAAGGAAGAACAGAGTTTCAAAAAATACAAAATAAAACACTAGATGATATAGAAAATTTATTTAAATCAATTAAAAATTTTAAGAAATAGTCTACCTGAATCGTCCTGGGCTTCACGAGTTTCACCATCATCTGTTACCTCTAGTTCTTTCACAAAATTTGAGGGAAACAATCCCAACTTGTTGTTCAGGGTTCCACTCCACCAGCCTTCTTCTACCTGAAAAGTTCACAATTCAAAAGTAAAACAACTTCTGTTAAGTGAAAATCATCACCCTATGGGAAAATTAAGCTACAAAAGCAAATGGCCACAAAACCAGCACTGTGAAATCAGCACTTTAAAATTTAAAACACAATGAAGAAAAGACATTTTAGGTGGATTAAATTTTAGTGGATTATTCATATATGGGATTAATCATATATCAACTGCACTCTGCAACATTTACAATGAGAACTTGTAATCAATCGCAATCTATGAAGCACTTTTCATGAAAATATGAGATAACCATATATCCTGTATTAACAGCCAGAAGTACATAGCTTCTGGAATGTCACAGTTGTAAACACTACTCAGCCTTGATTTGTATATTATTTAAAGTATTTGGAAATGTTTTATTTGAAAAAAATTTGATGATTCTAAGAATGCAACTTCCTGGACAGGCACGGTGGTTGAGGTCTGTAATCCCTGTACTTTGACAGCCCAAGGTAGGCAGACTGCTTGATCAGAAGTTTGAGACCAGCCTGGGCAACGTGGTGAAATCCCATCTCTAAAAAAAAATACGAAAGTAAGCTGGATGTGGTGGTTGGTGCCTGTAGTCCCAGTTACTGGGCAGGCTGAGCCTGATTGTGCCACTGGACTCCAGCCCAGGTGACAGAGGAGAGACTCTGTCTCAAAAAAAGAAAAAAGAAAATAAATATAACTTCCTAAATGGCACAGAAAATTGCTAAACCTATTACTTGAACAGTGATTCTTTGCTTAAATATAATTTCCTACTTTTAAAAACCCAGATGTCAAGCTCCACTAAACACCTTCCTTCAAACAGATACATCCTAATGAATCAAACACTTCAGAAAAACATTTACACTTACTAATAAGATTACTCAATTTCCGTGAAATTACTTAATATTTAACAACTTTAAAAATGTATAGCTTCTGATATGGATATTAAGGAGTGCTAACAGGTTAAAAACAATTTTTTAGGCCGGGTGCAATGGCTCATGCCTATAATGCCAACGCTTTGGGAGGCCAAAGATCACCTGAGGTCAGGAGTTTGAGACCAGCCTGGCCAACATGGTAAAACCCCATCTCTACTA
The DNA here is from genome assembly GCF_001698545.2 of Rhinopithecus bieti. Classification (NCBI taxonomy): domain Eukaryota; kingdom Metazoa; phylum Chordata; class Mammalia; order Primates; family Cercopithecidae; genus Rhinopithecus; species Rhinopithecus bieti. Next base: position 796,714 of record NW_016813121.1, on the reverse strand, counting down.
AAAAAAAAAAAATTAGCCAGGTGTGGTGGTGCACGCCTGTAGTCCCACCTACATGGGAGGCTGAGGCAGGAGAATCACTTGAAACTGGGAAGCAGAGGTTGCAGTGAGCTGAGATGGTGCCACTGCTCTCCACCCTGGGGAATAGAGTGAGACTCCAGCTCAAAAACAAAAAAAAAAAGAAAAAGAAAATTTAAAAAAGAGTAAACTACTAACTGTCAAAATGTACTTAGCAGCACTACACACAATATAGCTAGAAAAAGATCTATTTCTTGTTTAAAATATTTTTAATTGTTTTCCATCTCATAAAAGGTAGGCAACCTTTTACTAAGTTATTCATCTAACAGCCACTATGTGTAAGCCATGGTGTTAACTACTAGGGAAAGATTCAAACTTGCATATGAGAGATCCCTGTTCTTCAATAAAACATCTAAAGAAAAAAACAATAAGCAGATGGCTACAATACAATGTAAGGGGTACTCTAACTAACATATGAACAAAATACTGCTAGGAGCAAATAGAAAGGGCTTGAAAGAATAAAACAAAATGCTCCCCCCAAAAAGGAAATGACCAAAACAATGTGATATTAAAGGCTGAATAAAAGTAAAACTATAATGACTTAAAAATAAATGATTTATTCATGGAAGGTATAGCTAAAATACAAAATGGGTGCTAGAATACAAGCTGTTTGAGGGAGAAAAGGAAGGCAGTAGAACATCAAGTGACCAGAATTTTTATCAGACTCAAGGAAGCACCAACGAACTGGAAGTGATCCAAACTAGTTGTGATGGAAGACACGTAGACCAAACTAGAATAGATACAACAAAGGGAGAGAAACATCAGCTGTCTATTATCTATACCTGGAATCCCCATTGGCAACAACTGAGGAGATAGGGTTACTTAAAGAATTCTTAGGAGGCAGAGTAGTACAGTGGTAAAAAACTCAAAATAGACTCCATGACAATCTGCAATTGCAAAAATACAGAACCAGCCCAAATGCCTATCAATCAACAAGTGGATTTAAAAAGAAAATGTGGTGTATATATATACACGTATCATGGAATACTACTCAGCCATCAAAAGGAACAAAATAATGGCATTCACAGCAACATGAATGGAATTGGAGACTATTATTCTAAGTGAAGTAACTGAGGAATGGAAAACCAATCATCGTATGTTCTCACTCATATGTGGGAGCTAAGCTATGAGGATGCAAAGGCATAAGAATGATACATAGGACTTTGGGGCCTCGGGGGGAAAGAATGGGGGTGGCGGGGGATAAAAGACTACACATTGGATACAGTGTGCACTGCTCAGGTGACGGGTGCTCCAAAATCTCAGAAATCACCACTAAAGAATGTACTCATCTAATCAAACACCACCTGTTCCCCAAAAACCTATTGAAATAAAAAAATTTAAAAATTAAGAAAAAACAGACTGCAAGGATTGAAATTCAGACTTAGATGGCTGCAAGAAGATCTCTCATCCTACAACTGTGACCTTGACACTCCTCCCACCAAGAAGTGGTGGTCTCTGTTCCCTAACCCTTAAATCTTGGTGGCTTATGACTCACTTGTAACCAACAGATGCTAGTTGGTAAAGGGCAATAAAGCTAACATCACATGTGCTGAAATGCTTGCACTTAAGAGCTGTGAAATGCCATATAAAAAGTCCGATGACCTTGAGATGCCCGTACTGTAAGAAAGTCAACCCAAATGGAAAGGCTAACATAACGGCTCTCCAACTGGCAGTTCCAGTCTTCAAGGTTTCTAGGCACCAGACATGTGAGTGAAAAAAACTTCCTATTATTCCAAGAGACCCCAGCATTGAATCTTTCCAGCTGAGGGCCCCAGACAAGCCATTCGGGCTATACCCCATTTGAATTCTTGACTCACAGGCATAATACAACCGTTGTTCTTTGCCACCAAGTTTGAGATGGCGTGGTATGCAGCAACAGTAACTAAAACAGCCACCACTTATCTTCCTTGATTGAGTCTCTTCCTATGTACAATGGGGATAAAAATACCTATCTTCTTAGATAGTTTTTAAAACTTCCAAGGACATAATACATTTGAAATTCCCAGCACAGTGCTTCAAACATAACATAAGCTCAAAAAATGTTAACTATTACAGAAACCAAGCGAAAATAAAATAGAACAGCCTTTTGTATAAACACAATCAAAGTTTGTATAAACATAAACACTAGCGATAAATTACATTACATGTGTTTTGACACAAAATCAATCCACGCTGTAATAAATATCAAAATATACACGTTGAAAACATGACCTTCAACTGCAAAATTAAACTTAAATACTCCTTCAAATGATAAAAGCAGAGAAGTGAAAAATTATTTAAAATGTTTTTTCATTTTTTTATTTCCATAGGTTATTGGGGGAACGGTGGTGTTAGGTTACATAAGTTATTTAGTGGTGATTTGTGAGATTCTGGTGCACCCATCACCTGAGGAGTATACACTGCACCCAATTTGTAGTCTTTTATGATTCATCCCCTTCCCACCCTCTCCCCCCCGAGGCCCCAAAGTCCACTGTGTCACTCTTATGCCTCTGCATCCTCATAGCTTAGCTCCCACTTAAAAGTGAGAACACACGATGTTTGGTTTTCCATTACTCAGTTACTTCACTTAGAATAACAGTCTCCAGCCTCATTCAGGTCGCTGCGAATGCCATGAAACCATTCCTTTTTATGGCTGAGTAGTATTCCAGCATATACATACATACCACAGTTTCTTTGTCCACTCATTGATTGATGGGCATTAAGGCTGGTTCTACATTTTTGCCATTGTGAACTGTGCTGCTATAAATATGTCTGTGCAAGTATCTTTTTCATATAATGACTTCTTTTCCTCTGGGATTGTAGTGGGATTGCTGGATCAAGTGACAGTTCTACTTTTAGCTCTTAAATGAATCTCCACACTGTTTTCCATAGTGGCTGTACTAGTTTACATTCCCACCAGAAATACAGAAGTGTTCCCTGTTCACCACATCCACACCAACATCTATTATTTTTTGTTTGTTTGTTTTAATGGTCATTCTTGCAGGAGTAAGGTGGTATCACATTGTGGTTCTGATTTGCATTTCCCTGATAATTGGTGATGTTGAGTATGTCTTCGTAAGTTTGTTGGCCATTGCACATCTTCTTTTGAGAACTGTTTATTCGTGTCTTTAAACCACTTTTTGATGGGATTGTTTTTTTCTTGCTAATTTGTTTGAGTTCATTGTAGATTCTGGATAGTAGTCCTTTTGTCAGATGTATAGATTGTGAAGATTTTCTCCCACTCTGTGGCCTGTTTACTCTGTCGACTATTCCTTTCGCCATACAAAAGCTCTTTAGTTTAATTAGGTTGTAGCTATTTATCTGTTTTCAGTGCATTTGCTTTTGGGTTCTTGGTCATGAAATCCTTGCCAAAGTCAATGTCTAGAAGGGTTTTTCCAATGTTATCTTCAAGAATTTTTAGAGTTTCAGGTCTTAGATTTAAGTCCTTGATCCATCTTGAGTTGATTTTTGTATAAGGTGAGAGATGAGGATCCAGTTTCATTCTCCTGTATGTGGCTAGCCAACTATGCCAGCACCATTTGTTGAAAAGGATGTCCTTTCCCCACTTTGTGTTTTTGTTTGATTTGTCAAAGATCAGTTAGCTGTAAGTATTTGGGTTTATTTCTGGGTTCTCTATTCTGTTTCATTGGCCAATATGCCTGTTTTTATACCAGTACCATGCTGTTTTGCTGACTATGGCCTTATAATTTGAAATCACGTAACGTGAGGTCTCCAGATTTGTTATTTATGCTTAGTCCTGCTTTGGCGATGCAGGCTCATTTTGATTCCATATGAATTTTAGCATTGTTTTTTCTAATTCTGTGAAGAATGATGGTGGTACGTATAGGAATTCTGTTGAATTTGTAGATTGCTTTTAGCAGTATGGTCATTTTCACAATACTGAGTCTACACCCATCCATGACCATGAGATGTGTTTCCATTTGTTTTTGTCATCTATGATTTCTTTCAGTAGGGTTTTGTAGTTTTCCTTGTAGAGGTCTTTTGACTCCTTAGTTAGGTATTCCTAAGCATCTTAATTTTTTTTTTTGCAGCTATTGTAAAAGGGGTTGAGTTCTTGATTTGATTCTCCGCATGACTGTTGTTGGTATATAAAAGAGCTACTGATTTGCATACATTAATTTTGTACCTGGAAACTTTGCTGAATTCTTTTATCAGTTCTAGGAGCTTTCAAAGGAGTCTTTAGGGTTTTCAAGGTAAACAATCATATCATCAGCAGTTTGATAGTCTGACTTCCTCTTTACCAAGTTGGATGCCCTTTATTTCTTTCTCTTGTCTAATTGCTCTGGCTAGGACTTCCAGTACTATATGGAAGAGGAGTGGTGAGAGCAGGTATCCTTATCTTATTCCAGTTCACAGAGGGAATGCTTTCAATTTTTCCCCTTTCAGTATTATGCTGGCTGTGGATTTGTCATAGACAGCTTTTATTATGCTGAGGTATGTCCCTTGTATGCCAATTTTGCTGAGAGTTTTAATCATAAAGCAATGTTGGATTTTGTCAAATGCTTTTTCTGCATCTATTGAGATGATCATGTGATTTTTGTTTTTTAATTCTGTTTATGTGACATATCGCATTTACTGACTTGTGTATGTTAAACTATCCCTGCATTCCTGATATGAAACCCAGTTGATCGTGGTGCATTATCTTTTTGATATGTTGTTGGATTCAGTTAGCTAGTACTTTGTTAAGGATTTTAGCATCTATATTCATCAGGGATATTGGTCTATAGTTTTCTTTTTTTGTTATGTCCTTTCCTGGTCTTGGTATTAGGGTGATACTAGCTTCACAGAATGATTTAGGAAGGGTTCCCTCTCTCTATCTCCTGAAATAGTGTCAACAGGATTGGTACCAATTATTTGAATGTCTGATAGAATTCTGCTGTGAATCCATCTGGTCCTGGACCTTTTTTGTTGGTGGTGGTTAATTTTTTAATTACCATTTCAACCTGGCTGCTTGCTATTGTTCTGTTCAGCATGTGTAATTCTTCCTGATTTAATCAAGGATTCTATCTTTACAGGAATTCAGCCATCTCCTCTAGGTTTTCTAGTTTATGCACGGAAAAAAGTTCATAGTAGCCTTGAATGATCTGTTGTATTTCTGTGGTGTCAGCTGTAATATCTCCAGTTTTGTTTCTAACTGAGTTTATTTGGATTTTCTCTCTTCTTTTCTTGGTTAATCTTGCTAATGGTCTCTCAATCTTATTTATCTTTTCAAAGAACCAGTTTTTAATTTATCTTTTTTTTGTGTTTGTTTGTTTGTTTCAATTTCACTTAGTTCTGCTCTGATCTTGGTTATTTCCTTTCTTCTGCTGAGTTTGGGTTTGGTTTGTTCTTCTTTCTCTCGTTGGGTGACCTTAGATTGTCTGTCCGTGCTCTTTCATAGTCTCTGATGTAGGCATTTAGGGCTATCAACTTTTAACTTTTAAGTTGACTTAAGTTAAAAGTTAGGTTATTAACTATTAATTTTCCTCTTAGCACTGCCTTTGCTGTATCCCAGAGGTCATGAAAGGTGTGTCACTATTGTTGTTCAGTAAGAAGAATTTTTAAATTTCCATCTTGATTTCATTTCTGACCCAATGATCATTCAGGAGTAGGTTATTTAATTTCCATTATTTGCATGGTTTTGCAGACTCCTTTGATTTCCAGTTTTATTCCACTGTGGTGTGAGAGAGTGCTTGATATAATTTCAATTTTCTTAAATTTACTGAGGCTCATTTTGTGGCCTATGTTGAATAGAATGTATATTCTGTGGTGGTTGAGCAGAATGTTCTGTAAATATCTGTTAACTCCATTTGTTCCAGGGTATAGTTTAAATTCATTGTTTCTTTGTTGACTTTGTCTAGATGACCTGTCTAGTGCTGTCAGTGGAGTACTGAAGTCCCCCACTATTATTGTGTTACTATCTCATTTCTTAGGCCTATTAGTAATTGTCTTATAAATTAAAGAGCTCCAGTGTTAGGTGCATATATATATATATATATAGAAATGTGATGTTTTCTTGTTGGACAAGGCCTTTTATCATTATGTAATGTCCCTCTGTCTTTTTAAACTGCTGTTAATTTAAAGTTTGTTTTGTCTGATACAAGAATAGCTACTCCTGCTGTCCATTTGCATGAAATATCTTTTTCTACATCTTTACCTTAAGTTTGTAATTCCTTAAGTGTTAGGTGAGTCTCTCGAAGGCAGCAGAGAGTTGTTGAATTCCCGTCCATTCTGCAGTTATGTATCTTTTACATGGAGCATTTAGGCCATTTACATTCAACATTAGTATTGAGATGTGAGATACCATTCCATTCACTGGGGTATTTGTTGCCTGTATACTTTGGTTTTTTTGCTTTTGTTTTGCTTTTAACTTGTATTTTGTTTTAATAGGTCCTGTGAGATTTATATTTCAAACAGGTTCTATTTTGATGTGTTTCCAGGATTTGTTTCAAGATTTAGAGCTCCTTTTAGCAGTTCTTGTAGTACTGGCTTGGTAGTGGTAAATTCTCTCGGCATTTGTTTGTCTGAAAAAAGACTGTATGTTTCCTTCATTTATGAAGCTAAGTTTTGCTGGATACAAAATTCTTGGCTGATAATTGTTTTGTTGAGGAGGTTCAAGATAGGACCCCAATCCCTTCTAGCTTGTATGGTTTCTGCTGAGAAATCTGCTGTTAATCTGATAGACTGTCCTTTATACGTTACCTGGTGCTTCTGCCTCACAGCTCTTAAAATTCTTTCCTTCGTCTTAACTTTTAGATAACCTGACGACAATGTACCTAGGCAATAATCTTATTGTGATAAATTTCCCAGGTGTCCTCTGAACTTCCTATATTTGGATGCCTAGGTCTCTGGCAAGGCCGGGGAAGTTTTTCTGATTATTCCCCCAAATATGTTTTTTCAACTTTTAGATATCTCTTCTTCCTCAGGAAGGCCAATTATAACCTGATGATAATGTGCCCAGGCAATAATCTTTTTGTGATAAATTTCCCAAGTGTTCTTTGAGCTTCTTATATTTGGATGTCTAGGTCTGTAGCAAGGCAGGGGAAGTTTTTCTGATTATTCCCCCAAATAGGTTTTTTAAACTTTTAGATTCCTCTTCTTCCTCAAGGAGGCCAATTATTCTCGGGTTTGGTCATTTAACCTAATCCCAGACTTCATGGGGGCTTGGTTCATATTTTCTTATTCTTTGTCTTTGTTGGATTGAGTTAACTCAAAAACCTTGTCTTCAAACTCTGAAGTTCTTTCTTCTGCTTATTCAATTCTATTGCTGAAACTTTCCAGAGCATTTTGCACTTCTGTAAGTGCATCCATTGTTTCCTGAAGTTTTGATTATTTTTTATTTATGGTATCTATTTCACTGAATACTTCTCCCTTCACTTCTTCTATCGTTTTTTTTATTTCCTTAAATTGGGCTTCATCTTTCTCTGATGTCTCCCTGATTCGCTGAATAACTTACCTTCTGAATTCTTTTTCAGGTAAATCAGGGATTTATTCTTGGTTTGGATCCCTTGCTGGTGAGCTAGTGTGATTTTTGGGGGGCAGTAAAGAACCTTGTTTTGTCTTATTACCAGAGTTGGTTTTCTGATTCCTTCTCATTTGGGAAGGCTCTGTCAGAGGGAAGTGTAGGGCTCAAGGCTGTTTAGATTCTTTTTGTCCCATGGGGTGCTCCTTTATGTAGTACTCTTCCTCTTTTCCCAGGGATGTGGCTTCCTGAGAGCCGAACTGTAGTGATTATCTCTCTTCTGCCACGCAGCTAGTCTACCAGGCTCTGGGCTGGTACTGGGGGTTGTCTGCACAGCGTCCCATGACATGAACCATCTGTGGGTCTCTTAGCCGTGGATACCAGCACCTGCTCTGGTGGAAGTGGCAGTTGGGGTTGGAGGTGGGAGTGGGGGCAGGTTGAAATGAACTCTGTGAAGCTCCTTAGCTCTGGTTGTTTAATGCACTATTTTTGTGCTGGTTGGCTTCCTGCTGGGAGGTGGCACTCTCAAGAGAGCATTAGCTATGTAGTATGGGGAGGAACAGGTGGTGGGCAGGGTCTTGGAAATCCCAAAAGTATATGCCCTTTGTCTTCAGTTACTTGGGTGGGTAGGGAAGGACCATTAGGTGAGGGCAGGGCTAGGCATGTCTCATCTCAGACTCTCCTTGGGCGGATCTTGCTGTGACTGAGTATCTGGGGTGTCTCCCGGGTCCTACAGGAGCAGCTGCCTTCCTTCAGAGGGTCTGTGGGTTCTCTCCGCTTTCCTAACGTATTCCTGCAGTCAATCTAGAGCAAAAGTTCACGATGTGAGCCTCCACATGCTGCTCTGTCTGGCCCAGTGGGAGCTGCAATCTAGTCCTGCCTCCTGTCCACCATGATCTCTCGGTTTTTAAAATACTTTAAAATCCCTTTCTAAGATACCAAAACATGGCAAAGTATTTTTATTAATATTTGAATGTGATAATTCAAACCAGGCAGAGCTTTTAAAAAGATTTTGCTTTGTATTCCTTTATTACACAAAAGGCAAAATTCCTTCTATTTCACTGCTTTGTGCCTATGGTAAATTCAGAATCAAAGAAAAGTCTTGTTTATGTTCTTAACTACTTAGATTACATTAATGTTTAGCTTTAAAGGGGCATTTTATTCCTAAAGGCAGGAAATACAAATACATACATAAATACAGCACTGATGAGTAAAGAAACTCTTATATTTTAAAATTTAATTTTTTTAAAAAAGTGACAACAGTTCTCACAGAAGACTAATATTCTTACAATTAATTTTTCTAAAATCCACAGCATCAATTACCATTGCTGTTTTATCTGTAACACATTTTTTCCTTACCTCTTCATTAATATCAATAATATCTCCCACTTTCAGCTCCAGTTCGTCCTCATTTTGTGGAATGTACTCAAAAAGAACTTTACACTGACGCTTCTTGGTCTCTAAAGAAAGTAACATAATAAGAAATTAGATTAAGAAAGATCATTTTTGCAAACAGTATATTTACATGCCATGTTTATAGTCATAGGACATTCTAAACAGCTAATCACAATCAGCCCTGGTTAGCTTTTTACCCCAAGCCCCACACTACAAATATTAAGGCTTCAGGCAATAAAATCTGCTTATACATCTTATCCCACCATTTGCACAAAAGCAAAATATCCAAATACCCATTACCATTTTTGAGACTAAAAAAAACAGACAATAAAAGACACTTGGTACAACAAATTCATCAGATAAATTCTCTAGGTTAGTGATTTTCAGACTACTTCCTAATCAAGTCTGGGAATACTACTTAAAATTAGTACTTATACGACTGTAGAAAGAAGCAGTAATATGTACAAATCTGAAATTTATTTTGTCTTCTTTAATAACTATTTTCAGACAGCTAAAAATGAAACTCACTTATGTGAAGATAATTTTACTTTCGCTTTTCAAACAAGCTTCATTTATTCAGAAATGATCATTTATAACCATTCGGACTTGTGTTCTCAACCTTTCTCAAGCTCTACGAACTGAGAACTCAGACTCACTCCCATCTTCAAAAATGAATCATTAAGCAGCTATGGGTGGATTACCAGGAATAGTTGACTACTACTTGATATTCCAAGTGTGTTTCTTAGACCAGCAGCAACAGTATAGCCCGGGAGCTTGTGACATATGTACTATCTTAAGCTCCAACCCACATCTACTTAACAGGGACTGAGTAAAAAGTTCCCTCAAGATTCATATATTGAAACCCTAACACCCAATGAGTTTGGCAATAGTGCCTTTGTGGAAGTGGTAAATAGGGTTAAATGAGGTCCTAAGGATTAACACCCTAATGAGATAGGACTAGTATCCTTACAAAAGAGGAAGAGACATCAGCCCACCATTGCCTTCCCCAGCCCTCCAATACAAAGGAAAGACCAAGCAAGAAAACAAGGAGACAGTGGTCCTCTACAAGCCAGAAGAGGGGCATCACCAGAAACCAACCCTGACAGCACCTTGATCTTGGACTTCTAATCGTCCAAAACTGTGAGAAGATAAATCTGTTAAAGCTACTAAGTCTGTGGTATTTTGTTATGGTAGCCCTAGCAGACTGAATTTTGAATCAGAGCGTGCACATTAACAAGATCCCTCGGTGATTCTCAATCTTGTACCCAATAATTCAGTCACCCTGATCTTTGATTTCTTGAAAATGGAATACCCTATTCCAATCTTGTACCCAATAATTCAGTCACCCTGATCTTTAATTTCTTAAAATGGAATACCGCTATTCCATCTCACACTTCAATGTACTGTTTTTTTTTTGTCAAGGAACTTTACTTTCACCCACGAAGCCCACCTTCAACTCATCTTCATTTCTCAGCTTAGAAGGCACTCCCAAATAGCTTTCTTTTTCTTTTTTTTTTGAGACAGAGTCTCGCTCTGTTGCCCAGGCTGGAGTGCAGTGGCACAATCTCGACTCACTGCAACCTCTGCCTCCCGGGTTCAAGCGATTCTCCTGCCTCAGCCTCCTGAGTAGTTGGGATTACAGGAGAGCGGCACCACGCCTGGCTAATTTTTGTATTTTTAGTAGAGGCGGGGTTTCACCATGCTGATCAGGCTGGTCTCAAACTCCTGACCTCAGGTAGATCCATCCACCTCGGCCACCCAAAGTGCTAGGATTACAGGTGTGAGCCACTGCGCCCAGCCACAAATAGCTTTCTAAATTAAATACTTTTCCTTTGTGCTACTCTAGCACCCTGTACTTACCCCCTATTTGCTTCTGCAACCTACCCAGCACCTAGCATAGTGCCTGGCTTATTCTAGATATCTGATACGGTCTATTTGTGCTGCTGTAACAAAATACCTGAGACTAGGTAATGAAGATAATACAAATTTACTTCTCACTGTTCTGGAGTCTGAAAAATCCAAGATCAAAGTGCCAGCAGACTTTATATCTGGTGAGAGCCCTCTACATATGTCATCACATGTCAGAAGGGCAAAAAAAGAACTAAGCTAGTTCCCTCCTGCCCTTTCATAAGGCACGAACCCATTCATGACAGCACAGTCCTCATGACTTAATCATTTCTCAAAAAGATCCACCTATTAATATCACAATGGAAATTAAATTTCAACATGAATTTTGGAAAGAACCATAATTCAATCCACAAGAGTATCTGCTACGTATTTTTGAATGAATTAATAAACAAATATCTAGGTTTAACTATATGGCATCATTGTCAACCAATATTATCACGAGTGTCTACATTCCATCAATAGCCTATCAACAACAATCCTAACAAGATTTTTCTTAATAATTTAAATGCACACTTAAAGAACACAACTTGAGAAGAAAATACACACACTAAAAAAGTAATTAGTAATAAAACTTGAATACATAATGAGAGTAAAATATTTAACACAAACCACAAATATTTCAAAAATGAGAAAGGACAGGTTTGAACTAGAGCAGATATGGAAGGCTTCAAAGAAGAAACAATAACAGAGTTATACAATAAAATATGAGTAAGATACAAGAAGGTGGGACAGATGTGGCAGGTATTTTAGAGCAAGGAAAACAGTTTTACTAACGAAGTAGGATTTGGTGATACAACAATTCTAAGGAGAGAGGACAACAAAGGAGAATCCTAAGAAGTAATCTGGACAGGCAGAATTTCACTGCATCAAATCATGATCTCCAAATAAACTCTTTGTAAAGAAAGATGTCATGCTACAATAGAAATATCAGCTGTACTGGAAGTCAGAAGAGATGTATGTTCTGGTACAGTTGTCATAATCTAGTTATTTCACTGAAATTCTCTAGGAATCAATTTCCTGGGCCATAAAATTACATCACGGAACTAGAAAACCACTACAGCTCCAACATTCTGCTCCAACATTCTGTGGATCTATGACATTGTTTATCAAGACAAAAAGTAATCTAACTTCACCCCCAAAACAACAAAACAAGCACATTACATGCAACCAATAGCATGGAGAGGTACAAAACAGACATAACCATCAAGTAGATAAAATAATTGAGTCTCCAAATAAGAAAGTTACATCTGTGTAAGTTTTTTTCCCCTTCCTAAAGCAATTAATTTGTATCTGACTTTTTACTGTAGTTTTTATAATAAAAGAAGCCAAAGAAAGTAAACAGACTGTGCGTGGAGGCTCACGCCTGTAATCCCAGCACCTTGGGAGGCCGAGGCAGGCAAATCACAAGGTCAGGAGATCAAGACCATCCTGGCTAACACAGTGAAACCCCGTCTCTACCGAAAATACAAAAAATTAGCCGGGCATGGTGGTGGGTGCCTGTAGTTCCAGCTACTCAGGAGGCTGAGGCAGGAGAACGGGCATGAACCTGGGAGGCGGATCTTGCAGTGAGCTGAGATCGTGCCACTGCACTCCAGCCTGGGCAACAGAGCAAGACTACACCTCAAAAAAAAAAAAAAAAAAAGGAAAAAAGAAAGTAAACAATGACCATAATTTTTTAACTAACCTAGAGTTCAGAGTAAAATTTTTCACATTTCACCTTTCACCAGACCTCAAGGTAAAATTTTAAGTAATTTAAATAGTTTTATGCATGCTACAGGAAAACTTCTCATCTCTTAAAATACAGAATCCCTAAATACCTTTGCAAGTTGTTCCAGTGACCTTAAGAAAATGTGTTCATTAATGTGTTACTGGCAGTTAGCACTTCATAGACAAGAGGCAAACAATCCATACTATTGAAAAGAAATGTCTATTTTGCTCAAGGTGCTCTTACAAGAATAAAATCCTTTCTATCGTTCTGATAATTTCAGACCTTTTTTAAAATGTGGTTTCTTTTTCATGAATGTTAATATCTCTTAAAATTGTACTTAAGGTGAAATGGACTACTCATTAGCCCCCACTCAGGGAGGTCAATGAAGTTTGAGCAGCCTAGCTATATTTTACCCGAGAACTTTATTTCTTCCTCTCACACTAAGCATAATTTTTCCCAAGTAGTTTGTATTAATAGAATCATTTGCACAAAAAAAAAAAAAAAAAAAATTCATTTAATCAAAGGAAGGAGTCACATTAGATAAAAGCATCTAAATAGCAATTATTACCACAAACTATGAGTCATTTATTTTAAAAAGAAAAAAATAATTCCACATTATTTCATATTTAAGTAGGGTTCACTCATAAATTGAGGTGACTGCCTACATTGAATCGATCCATTAATTTAACTGCCAGCACAATTAAGGGGGACTTTGAGATTTTTCACATTTTGAACTGTACAAAGTCAATAAATGTTAATTTCTATAATGTATCAGAACCCATGTTAAGCACAAAAAAGAAGAGGTGTCAATGAAGTTAAGTCCATTTTTTAAAAAAACTGTTAACTAGTATTTTTTTTTTTTTTGGACACAGGGCCTCACTCTGTCACCCAGGCAGTAGTATGAACTCTGCTCACTGCAACCTCTGCCTCCCAGGCTCAAGCAATCCTTCCACCTCAGCCTCTCAAGTAGCTGGGACCACAGGCACTCGTCACCATGCTGAGCTAATTTTTGTATTTTGTGTGTGTGTGTGTAGAGATGGGGTTTGCCATGTTGCCCAGGCTGGTCCTAAACTCCTGGGCTCAAGCAATCCACCCATCTCAGCCTCCCAAAGTGCTGGGATTACAGGTGTGAGCCACCACACCCAGCTATTAGCATTTTCTTATCACAAGTAACCTTTAATACTTTTCAGTTCTACAAAAAAATTGTACAAAATTGTCTTTTAAAATCATTATGTAAGTAAAGTTACTAACAAGGGAGAGAATAAAGGAGGTACAGCAAAGGCAGGGACATATTGCATTTCTTTCATGTACCAGCACTATTCTAAATTCTTCACATCTCCCACACAACAAAGCATTAACACTCACTATCTCATTTACCAATGAGAAAACAGGAAATAAAAGTTAAATAATCCATCAAAGACCACATAGCTAAAATGAGGCAAAACTAAAATTATATCCACTTCTGGAATATTATGCCCGCTTCGAAGCCTTAAATCTTTCCACTATAGTATGCTGTTGCCATTACAGATTACATAGTACTTTGACATAGCTCATATAGTCTAGTCACACTGGATTTTTACTCCCCCAAAATACCACATACTTGCTTATTTCTGTGGTTCTGCCAAAGGCTGCATTTCTTCCTTGAATGCTGTTCTCCCAATCTCCATGTGCTTGTATGTCCTACCTAAAGAAGAGCTTCAATACACTTTGCTTGACAACGCCAGTACAAAATTACCTTTTCATCTAAATTATCACTGCACATGTCTCTCATACAGTTCTGAATATATAGTATAAAACACCAGAATAACTGTAAACATTTATCAAGTACTTATAATTACTTAACATGTCAATGCCTCTTACATCTTATGAGAAAATTATGACTATCTCTATTTTATAGTAAATTGATGTTCACCCCTGCTACACTGTGAATTCTGAATCATCATCCATACTCAGCTTTATGTGGCAGATTTAACTGTTTCTCATGATCATGCTACCCACAGATATAAAGGCGTTTGACACACGCGAGTTCAAAAATTTCAGAAAACTTTACATGTTTAGTATTTTTAAAAAACAAAACCAAACTGTGTGAAATTTCAGACTCAGTAAAGTTTCTGCTCTTGTTCTTTTCTAATAAAACAGAAAATCTTTAATTTCTAAACGTGGGTCATCAAGAATAGTTAGGTATTTCATGTCTGAAAATAGATGTAACTATTTAGATCAAACAAAGCTCTTAAATTATGAAACCATTTATCACTGAAGACTGTTTTTAATGTTTCCATTAAATGCTTAAATAAGAGCATACCTCAATAAGAAGTGGGAGGTTGAATGCTAAAACTTCAGAAATAACAGCAAAAGGATTTCTGACCCAATTTTGGTTCCAGCTGGCTCTGGGAAAATATCTTCAGGTTCTATTAAAGCCCTAAAATGTATTTAGTGAATTTTTAAAATCAATTTCTTTCTCCACCAGGCGCAGTGGCTTACACCTGCAATCCCAGCACTATGGGAGGCCGAGGCAGGTGGATCAACTGAGGTCAGGAGTTTGAGACCAGCCTGACCAACGTGGTAAAACCCTGTCTCTACCAAAAATACAAAAAGTAGCTGGGCATGGTGGCACACGCCTATAATCCCAGCTACTTGGGAGGCTGAGGCAGGAGAATCACTTGAACCTGGAAGGCAGAGGGTACAGTGAGCCGAGATCATGGCACTGCACTCCATCCTGGGAGAGAAGACCGAAACTCTGTCTCAAAAAACAAATAAATAAAAACCAATTTATTTCTTCAATAAGCATATAATCAAATGTTAAAAGAAACACTGATTCAGTCATTTTACATGAATGATGAATGAATACATCATTTTCATGTAATGAAATACTCATTACATGAATACATGAATGATGTATAAATACATCATTCATATGTATCAATCAGCCATTCATACAGTTGAATCTTTTTAAAAAATTTTCTCACCCAGAGCAGTGGCTTGGGCCTGTAATCCCAGCATTTTGGGCGGCTGAGGCGAGCAGATCCCTTGAGGCCAGGAGTTTGAGACCAGCCTGGCCAAGATGGTGATACCCCATCTCTACTAAAAATAGAAAAAATTAGCCGGGTATGGAGGCGTGTTCCTGTAATTCCAGCTA
Organism: Rhinopithecus bieti; assembly: GCF_001698545.2. NCBI lineage: Eukaryota > Metazoa > Chordata > Mammalia > Primates > Cercopithecidae > Rhinopithecus > Rhinopithecus bieti. The sequence goes on along the minus strand of NW_016813121.1, from coordinate 781,051 downwards.
CTGGGGAGGCTGAGGTTACAGTGAGCTGAGACTGTGCCAATGAACTCCAACCTGAGATTCTGTATCAAAAAAAAAAAAAAAAATTCTCATCCTTAGCAATAAAAAAATCGTAATGCTTAGGCCATTAAGTGAAAGGCTCAAACTGTTCAAGATACTGCCTACTTTGCTGAGATGTTCTACTTAAGACACTCAAAATTTTAGAAAATCTTCATTATCACTATCATGGAGAAACACACAATGTGCTCAGAGGTGAAGTATTATGTCTGTAGCATACTTTCAACTGATTCCATTAAAAAAGTATATGTATATAAAGATAAAGCCAATGTGACAAAATGTTAACAGCATACGCGCATACGCAGGTGAAGGGTATACTATGTTCACTGCACAATTATTCCTTCAACTTTTCTAGGTATTTTAAAATTTTCTAAATAAAATAGAAAGTTAGAACAGCCTACCTGTTCAAGAAGGTAGGGTGCTCTAACCCCGAGATGATCTACTCATTTGAGTGAGTCTTTTTCCCCTTATCAGTCAGAATATTTCAATGTCAAAGAGTGACCATGAACCAGCATGCTCATTTTTTCAAAAAGTATACTACAAAGACGTATAGTCAGTGGACATAATTTGACAGTTTTCAGAATGTTACTATTTTCTTCAGCACTGATTCAAAATAAGAAAGCATACGATTTGCTACCCAAATGTTTTATGGGAGTGAAGTAATGTGTAGACTGGCATTCTTTCAACGAACTTTTCATGTGCAACATCATCCCTTGCAGTATAAACACTAGTGATCTATTAGTATCAATCTCAATGTATCTTTTAATTCAAAATAAGTAACTAAATGAAAAATCACTTCTGCTGTAGCATGAGTTTCCACTACTAAGGAAATACAATTAGCAAACACTATGTATTCCCTCATTTGTGCCAAGAGATTTCATCTGGTATGGATTTCCTCCAAATGTAAAGTGAAACATCTACCAACATTCCACACTGACTGTTAATATTCTGATGCTGAAACACGTCAATTATTTACTCTCTAAACACAATATTTTACCATTATCTTTGTGGCTGATTTTACAAGGGTGTCAGAAGTAATGTGACTTGCAACCTGTTTTTGCTCTGAGAAATGTACATTTGTTCTCTTCTCTGACTTTAGCAACGTAATCAACTTTTTCCTGTAAAGCACTATTCTATGTTTGCTCTAAAAAAAATTAATACTTCCTTGTTTTACTAAATGAGCTACCATGTTTAGTAATGGATCATAGCAAAAGTTTTCACAGCTTCATTACCACCCCAAAAAAGCCAATATACTAGAGACTAGAGAAGAATAGCTCACTAGTCCAATCCAGTTTTTGGATACTCAACATCATTACACTTATTTGAACCTCTCCTTTGTAGTTGCTTAGATAAAATTCAACACATACACAGATTCACTTTGTCTTGGCACACAGGGATTTAAACTGAACATATATACTGCAGTCTTTATACTATCAACCTTATATTAATACAATGGTTTTGGGTTTTTTAAATTAACATTAATAGTACTGGTGAGTTGTATCTGCTACTACGTAACAATACAATGAGTCACTTTTAAATAAGTGATCTATTTTGGAAATCAGAGATATGATCCAAACAGTAACAAAAAATAATATCAAGTTTAATAAACATTAAATAATACATAAATGACAGGAAAACAGAAAAGCAAAAACAACCTGCATCTTGCTTTAAATGTTAGCTGAGACCAAATGACCAATTTAGTCCTTGCAGCACATGTACTTTAAAAACAAGTTATGGAAGATCCTTAGGAAAAAAAGGCCTAAGCTTCCTGGCACCAACTACATAATGACTTTTCCTTCTTACAAGAGAAAATAATTTACATCCAGTGTTCTTATGAAAGGCAGAATTTACTGTATCCTTTCCTATTAGAAGATAAAGTGAAAAAAATATTCAGAACCTTCAACCTCTTTGTCTAACCTCTACTCAAGAAAAACCGTATCCCTTTATAGCTCCCTCGAGTGAAAGAAAGTTGTAAACGGATTTTACTATGGACAGAGGTCATGAAAAAACCTCCTGTGGGTTTTACTCTAAAAATTCTCCCTGAGCACAGAAATTCTATATACAGGTTCAGTTGTATGATATAAAACTGTTATTTGTCCCCCAATCCCCAAGCAGTTTCAGAATTCAACATCATCAGAACTGCTGAAACCATCCACCTTGAGGCAACAATGCTAGAAAGCAGTATATGTAATATGCAAATATCCCCTGGACATTGTATTTCCTTGAGAAACAAAGAACAAATAGAACCCCTGAATTGGTCTAAGTGTCATAAAATCTGTTTCATTTTTATGACAACCTCTTTTCATTTTATGAAAATAATCAAAGGATGATGTAATCCAAAAGTAGAGGTTTCCCCAAACTTGACAGATGACAGCATATGAAAATAATAGATTGAGACATAAGAGAACTCTATAAAAATTAATAATAACCTTACAATCATAATTTGGGAAATGTATGTAAACAAAATTTCTTTATTGTAGAATATTTTGTACACGGGGATTTATACACCATAATTTCAAAGACATTAAAGTAAATGTGATTAAATACTCATTAACTATTAACCCATTCACGCCAGAGGTTGCAATTTAATTTTTGCAATCAGACCTTAGCAATGACCTCGAACAGCAGGATAGTAATAACTCCTACATTCTTAGCATGCCAATAATGGAACAACAGGTATAGATGGGTTAAATCAAATTGACCATAGTAATAGGTATGCAATGGTGGCTCACATCTGCAATCCCAGAACTTTGGGAAGCCAATGGGGGCAAATCACTTGAGCCCAGGAGTTCAAGAACAGCTTAGGCAACATGACAAAACCCCATCTCTACAAAGAAAAATACAAAAATTAGCAGACATGGTGGCACGCACCTGTAGTCACAGCTACTCAGTAGACTGAGGTGGGAAAACTGCATAAGCCTGGGAGGTCAAGGGTGCAGTGAGCTGTGACTGCACCACTACAGCCTGGACAACAGAGTGACACCCTAGCTATCTCGAAAAAAAAAAAAAAAAAATTCAATCTCGAAGGCTCTTCTGGTTTTACTGTGTTAAAACATTTGCTATGTGTTCCCATAACACTGTGATTCTTTGTACATGTTTAATATTCTACACTTTTTAAATAACAGTTTCTTTTGTTTTTTGGAGCAGAGACTACAGTGCAATGGCAGATCTCGGCTCACCTCCCGAGTTCCAGCGATTCTCCTGCTTCAGCCTCCCAAGTAGCTGGGATTACAGGCAAGTGCCTCCACGCCCAGCTAATTTGTATTTTCAGTAGAGACTGGGTTTTACTATGTTGGTCACGCTGGTCTCAAACTCCTGACTCAGGTAATCCACCAACCTAGGCCTCCCAAAGTGCTGGGATTACAGGCTTGAGCCACTGCACCTGGCCTTAAATAACAGATTCTTTTCCAAGAACGTAAGCTCTCTGAGAACAGCAATATTACCTTTTTCTTTTTTTTTCTTAACCACCTTCTCACCAACAGCAAATAAAACTCAAGAGTTTAAATGATCTTTCTGAGGTCATAAGACAGACTCAAACACTTATCTGATTTCAAATGTAATGCTCTCCTTTGCCAAGTTGTTCCCCTAACATATTTACACAGTACCAAATTCTTACAAGGTAATCTGCAAGGCCAATCACCTTGGAAATGATTATGTTCAGATGTTTAACAACTGAAGAAGAGGCACATCAAAATGCTGTATCTATGCTAAGAATCAGCAGATATTTCAGAATCCCACTAAATAAATGGTATTAAAATACAGTTAAGGTAAAATGTTAATCATTCAGCAGAGTCTGAAAGATAAATAAGAAAAGAGAGCCTCATGCTTTAATTTATGATACTGATTTGTTATTGATTGCATATGACTAAAAATTAATATTCTACACAGGGCAATAACTAGTAACATAAGAATTTGCAGGAAGTTACTACAGTCGTCTACAAAAGACTGAAGTAATTTTTCTTAATTTAGAAACAGTTATAAAATATCCTTCTATTTTGAACTAATTATGCAGGAAAGGAATTATTTACATACTCTTCTTAACGTTTTTGGTTTGTGGATGTGGCTGAATTCCTCCAGCTGGAAGTCCATAGGTGCTTATTCGTTGTACAAGACTTGCTACATTCCCATGCCTTTCCCGTTTGATGGGCAAACTGTCATCCTTGAATTCCGTCTCTCTTTTAATTTCCTACAAAAGGGGAAATAAAGAGGCAACTTAAGCTATTTTTTTTATATTAAATCCTCAAATGTAAAATACCAAAAAATAGCTACAGTAATTACTATATAAATCACAGTATCAATAGTTTTCAACTTTTGCTCTACTCAAACATATCTGAAGAATAAAACACATTTTGGTAACAGTGACTCATGAGTTTAAGTTTTATTAGAACTGGAGATGAAGATAAAGGAAAGACAGGCTCAAACCCAACCCCTACCACCCACCCCAACTACAAAGAAACACTGAGATACAAAGACAAACAATAATTCAGTCAGGAGTAAACAAACTTTCTATAAAGTGCCAGATAGTAAATATTTTACAATTTGCAGACCATACACTTTCTGTTGCAACCATCAACACTGTTATGTGTGGTATAAATGCAGTCATATATTTAAATGAATGAATATAACTATGTTCCAATAAAACTTTATAGGCACTAAAATTTTAATTTCAAATAATTTTATATGTCATAATATATTATCCTTTTGATTTTTTCTAACCATTTATAAAATTCTTAGCATTCTTAGCTCATGGGTCTTACAAAAACAGGTGGTATTCAGATTTGTCCTGTGGACTGGTAGTTTGATAGCCCCTGATCTAAGTCATGGCTATAAAATAAGACATGTGAACCATTATGGAAAAGTATAAAATATTACTGAAAGACAAGAAGACAAAAACAAAGTTATGCCATGTTCAGTAACTGAAAACTCAGTATTAGAAAGATATCAGTTCTCCCTTAAAATTGATGTAATATATCAATGCAATTCAAGTATATAAAAAAGTTGGATTGTTTCTAAAATTACACAGAACAAAAGACTAAGAACAGTGAAAATACTTCAAGGAAAAGAAAGCAGAGGGAGTTTTTGTTAACGAAAATACAAAGGAAAACTATAACGATACAATTCAACAATGTGCTACTGGTATAAAGACAGATATACTGATAAATGAAACAAAATAGGAAATCCATAAACAGACAAACTTGATTTAAAACAGAAAAAAAATGAGGAAAGATGGAATCTTAAGATACACTGTGCATGAAAAACATTCCATATTTAATAGGGAATGAAGCTGGATATCTACCTCACACAATTCATATTAGAAGTAACAATTTTAACTTGATATAGCAAGTATTATATATGTGTGTGTATATATATGTGTGTGTGTGTGTGTGTGTGTGTGTGTGTGTGTATACATATACTTTTTTGTTTGTTTTTCAGACAAGGTCTCCCTCTGTTACCTAGGTTGGAGTGCATGGCTCACTGCAGCCTCAACCTCCTGGGCTCAAGCAATCCTCCCACCTTGCCTCCCAAAGTACTGGGATTATGGTAGTGAGCCTCGGTAGCCAAGCAAGTATATTTTTCTTAACCTTTACAATAGAATGCTTCTATTTCAAGTTTATAAATTCTTATGATTACAAAAGTATTACAGACTGTTTTATAAGTATCTTGTGAAAAGGATTCTTTTTCTTTTTTTTTTTTTTTTTCAGACGGAGTCTCACAGTCTCACTGTGTTGCCCAGGATGGAGTGCACTGGCATGATCTCTGGTCACTGCAACCTCCGCCTCCCAGGTTCAAGCAATTCTCCCACCTCAGCCTCCCAAGTAGCTGGGACTACAGGCATGCGCCACCATACCTGGCTAATTTTTGTATTTTTAGTAGAGATGGATTTTCACCGTCTTGGCCAGGCTGGTCACAAACTCCTGACCTCAGGGGATCCGCCCACCTCGACCTCCCAAAGTGCTGGGATTACAAGCATGAGCCACCATGCCCGGCCAAAAAGGGTTCTTATAAAACATACTTCAAATACTTGAGAACTGATAATTTGTTAGTTTTTTAATATAATGCTAAATAACTATACTATAATTATTAATAGCTATATTTTTTAAAAAATCAATGTGGAACAGGAAAGAAGAGTACTGGTAACTTATCAATTTCCAAAATTTGAGAGTTGTGCTGTTGTGGGAAAGTGAGGACCAGAGAGACCAGTATGGAGAACAGGAGGATTGTTTATTTAAGGTACGCACCGGCTCAGTGGATTCATATCCAAAAAGCTGAGCTGGTACATACCTTAAATAAACAATCCTCCTGTTTCCTTCATATCATCTCTCCAGTTCTCAGTTTTCCGCAACAGTGCAATGCCCAAAAGGTGTACACATTTCATTAGTAATAATTCTGATAAAGAATAAAGTGTTTTTTCTTTCAGTTTCTGCGTATTATTTTTTAAATGGCTAAATTGTTAAAATATAAACATTTATTAAGTTACTTGAATTCAACAGTAAGAACAACTCTTAGGTCTTCTTTTGGTGTAGAAGCATCATGAAATAAGGACTGAGACAATAGTGGTGTTGTGTAAACCAAGAAAGTTTCGGAATTTCTGGCATAGCAACTGAAAATTAGAATTCTTAAAGAAATTTTTTAGTCTTAAAAGCTGATTATCTTAGTATGATATCAAAAAACACAATTTTTTTTTTTTGGTAGAGATAGCATCTTGGTATGTTGTCCAGGCTGGTCTTCAACTCCTGGGCTCAAGCAATCCTCTCTTCTTGGCCTCCCAGAGTGCTGGTACTAGTTTTGCCCAGCCAAAACCCACAAATTTTAAAATAACATTCAGTTATATGTTAAAAAGGTAAAAAAGCTATTACCTTGTAAATAAGTTCTGGTGATATATATCCACAAGTATCAACCTAAATAAGACACTGAATGAATACTATTCCTTAATGAAATTCCTGGTTCAATAGACACCAAATTTGTATTTGTACTACCTGAAATAGTATCGCCTTTCCACTCTTTAGCATTTCCATAAACACTTATTGAGCACCTGCTAGTACCAGGTAGCAGCTAGGCATACAAATGTTAACCAGAGAGACTATCTTTTGTTCTCATAGTACTGTACACTTTACAAAAGAATACAGAAAATAACCAGGCAGTTAAAATTCACTGTAGTAAATACCCAAAACCTGAAAACAATCCAAAGATCCATCAACAAGTAAATGAATAAACAATGGAATACTACTCAGCAATAAAAATGAAGACGTTATTGATACATAAAAAATCCATGAATTTCTAATTCTGATTGAAAGAAGCCAGACACAAAATATACATGGTACATTAAAAATCTTAGAAAATACAAATTAATGTATAGATTAAAAAGCAAATGAATGGTTTTGTTGGGATGGGATCACAGAAAGAGAGATGGACAGTAAAGCAGCACAAGGGTTCTTGATAAACACACAGAGCCTCTGCAACTTCATTGTGCCAGTGGTTTCATGGTTGTAAACAACTGTTTAAAAACTTAACTGAATTTTACATTTTAAATGGATGCCATTTATTGCGCATAAATTATACTTTAATAAAGGTCACTTAAAACAAATTTTCATGATAAATGCTATAAATAGAAAACACCAGATGCCTAACACAGGAAGTGCAGCTAATATAAACTCAGTGGTGGTAAGGCAAATAGGGATGACTTCTCGGAGAAAGTGACATCTCTACTGAGACAGAAAGAATAAACAAGAGTTAGCAAGGTATAGAGGAGGCAATAGGAAGTGTCCGAACAGCAAAGAATAGCGTAGGAGCAGGCCAGAAGGCAATGGAAAGCACAGAGCTTCTGAGGAATGAAGACAACACTAAATTTGGCTGGAGCATAGAAGGAAGGGAAAGATGATGAGGGTGGTAAAATTCAAGAACAGAAAGGCGAGCAGACGGTTGATATAAAGCTCTCTGAAATACAGTAAATTCCCGCTTAAGGTCTTTGACAACCTCTTGGACACTGTGACTTTAAGAAAACAATGTACAAGGAAACTGATTTTACCATAGGCTAGTTGACATAAAGAAGAGTTAAATTCCTGTGGCACACCTCTGGGTCACAAAAACATCACCAAACCTACAAATGAAGATCAAACCACTTCTAATATGAACAATGAAATAAATGTGAGCTACACATACACTTAGTAAAATTAATAAAAACAAGTAAGATAACTATTTATGCACCTATTCCAGTTCAGGGTTTCGGGTGGCCAGAGCCTATCCCAACCAATTCAGAGTGCCAGGCAGGAACCATCATTCCATCATCACAAGGCACACTCAGACTGGGATGATGTAGACACACCAATGAACCTAAAGTACACATCTTGGGGATGTGGGAGAAAACTGGAGTACCCAGAGAAAATCCATGCAGACATGAGAATGTACAAACTCCACAGACAGCGGCCCTAGCCAGGAACCAATTTTTTTCATCAACAAAACAACACTGAACAAAATGAATTTATGTGTGGACCTAATAGAAGATAAGATGCTGCCATAGTGGAATAAGTGGAAGGGGGACAGTACTAGAGTTAAATATACCAGGTGAGAGCAGAATGTGCCCTAAGTTATAATCATGACAAAAGGGAGAAACGCTGAAGGAGTCAGACAACATTCAATAGGCAGAATCTAGATAATTCAGTAGACAACCTAAGAAGAAAGAGTCAAAGATGATGCCCACGTTCCTGACTTGGGCAACTGCTCAGATGTTGTCATGCACTAAGAAAGCAAACGTATCAAGAGAATGAGAAGATAAGTCACAGAGAGGGAGAAAATATTTGCAAAAGATGCCTAATAAAAGACTGTTGTTTGAGATAAATGAAGAAATATTAAAAGTCAACAATAAAAAAGCAAACAGCCTGATTTTTTAAATGGGCAAAAGATACAAAAAAAATCTCTGTGATCTCTCCTAGATTCCCTATTCCGACACAAAAAAAGATAGGGGAGACATCCTTTGCCTCTGTCATCAAGAGACTTACCTCTAAACTTCTGACCCTTTTTGTGACTAAAAAATCAATAGGTACATCACTAAAACGTTACGTTCCAAGACAGAAGGGATTATGTTTTATTGTATTTCCACTGCCTAAAACAGCAGCACCAAGTAGGCATTAAAATACTTAATAAACTACTACTTACAACTAGTAAAAACAGCAAAGCATGAGACAGTTGTGTAACACTCTAATCCAGAGATAAACCCAACCAAATATATAAGTTCCATATATAATAAAGGAACTGGTTGGGTGTGGTGGTTCATGCCTATAATCCCAGCACTTTGGGAGGCTGAGGCCAGCAGATCACTTGAGATCAGGAGTTCAAGACAAGCCTGGCCAATATGGCAAAATCAGCTCTCTACTAAAAATACAAAAATTAGCCAGGCGTGGTGGCACACACCTGTAACCCCAGTTCCTTGGGAGGATAAGGTATGAGAATCACTTGAACCCAGGAGGCAGAGGCTGCAGTGAGCCAAGATCGCACCACTATACTTCAGCATGGGTGACAGAGACAGAGTCTGTCTCATCCCCCAAAAGAAGTAGTAAATTAGAAGATCAAATAGCCATTAGGTGTGAACTATTTAAATAAACTACAGTACTTGCATTTGATAAAATACTGTAGTCATTAAAGAATGATATATCTATATTAGAAATGATTTCTGAGCCACACTACTGATTAACACAAAGCAATTTTACAACACCACATATATAAAACATGTTTTTATTAAAAATACATGCTACCCAGAAGCTTCTTAGCCAACAATATGACACAAATATAGATTTACAGGTATGAACTAAAAAGCAAACGCAGGTAAAGAAGATGACTTGATTTTTACTGGTGAATCCAATTTTCTTGACTCTGAATTCCCATGTAACTCTGGGTAGAAAACTAAACCTTGTCACTTTCAAAAAATAATGAAATCCAGGGCAGGGCCACTGGCACAAGCAGTATCTAGTACTTTCTCTGGTTGGGGACAAACAACTAATCTGCAGGTATCACTCAATGTACTCCAAGTAGCTTCCTGGCACAGCTGACAATATAGTTACTTCCATGTCCCATACCAAATCACCACATACCAGATGCTATCCCTTCCTTCTGTTAGGTAGCCTCTTCAAGCCAGCATATCAATTCATTCATTATGGTGCACTGTGTTCACAGGAAATAAGAATCTACTTTATATGAAACTTACCTCCTTCAGGAAAGGACTGAAAGAGAAATGCACCTTGTTTTCACACTCTCTTTTACTCTCCACATTAGAATTCTCCCTTCCCTTTCTTTCACCAAATTCTTCATCTCCTTCTAATGACTCTTTGCTCCTATTGGAATCACTTTGGTCTCTTGGATATAAGAAATTTACAGCCTAGTTCTTTGTGTACCTGTCTCAACATTATACTTCCAGTTGATCCATGGGAGGTGGGAAGGGAGATAGCCCAAGAGCAGCAAGAACAGATATACTTCTTCAGTGAGTGTAGGAGCACATCTTCACAGACTTCTCAAGGCATTTATGTCTACCACATGTAGGATTTCTGATGAATATGACCTCTTTATGTAACTGTTCAAAAAAACTGTTTCTTTTTTTAAAAGAATACATACCATTTTTCAATCAGGAGGGGGGAAAAAGTCTTTTATTTTGCAAAACAGTTAAGTGGGTAGAGAATTTTGAAAAATTACTAAGTACAAAACATGAAAGATGCACAAATATTTTCCTATTTTTATTGGTAATGCACTTAAGAAAATGTACTTCCATTTGCTATTAACAATACTCATCAACCTCACAGTTTTCAGACTGCACTAAGTATTTTCCATACTAATAAAAACAAAATCTACATAAAAGACTAGTAGTTACAACCTCAACATGCCAAAGAGTACTTACTAATTTTGGATTCTCCTGTCTGCCTCATAAGTTACCTACATTGAAAAAACAAAATTCACACTTCTGAGAGCTATGGTTGCTTCTAGTACAGGAGACCAAGCACTTGACTTAGTATTCAAATCCTGTTCCTCTTGAAAGTAACTCCAATCTGACCAAATGTGATAGAGGACAGGTTCAGGAGACAGACAAACTGTATACAAATCCTGGCTCAGTTGCGTTCACTTGCTGTAAAGCAATGTGAACATGATGCATGAATTCATTGCTCAAGATCTGGAACCATTTTAGGAACCTTCAATTTTCTCTGGCACATAACCATATCTAAAAATATTAGATATAATAAATCTTCTGAGGACAAAAGATACAAATAAAAGGGGGAAGCAACTTATATAATCTTATAGTCTACAATGAATAGAAAAAACCTCAAGTTTACAGCTTTCCAAACACATAGTGCCAACTGAGATGGTACCACAAGTACAATTTTGCTTAGACCTCAAGGCTCTAGGCAAAATTACAAATAAGGTAAAGTTTGCTGTGAGGTCCACCACCTTCTTCTCTGGAACTCCTCCGAGCTACAATCCCCTACTACTAGAAACACACACATATACTCTCACCAACCTACTCTTTTCCCTAGTTTCTGGAAACATAATGCCTCTACCAGACTACTCTTTGGGTATCAATTGCAATAGCAAATTTTACCTAATATAGCAAAATTTACCTAGTACCTAAGGTATTAGTAAGGCTTCCAGTGTTTATTCCCTCCTCTGCCCTTCATTCACTTTTACCTAAAGAGCCAGGAAATAGCATACATATTAATATTGCAATGTTTATTTCCTACCAACGTCACTTCCTTTCCTGACTTGGAAAATAACTTCAGAAGATGTAGTAAAAAAGAATCCTCACTTGGAAAGCAATGATGTATAGTCAAAGCAAACTCTGAAAAACTCTGAATCTCATACTTCAAAAGAGGGAAGCCACCTGTACAATAGGTAATGTCAATACAAAACCTGTCAAGAAAAAATACAATATGGATAATCTCCATATAGAGAAGAATGTGCTATATTGATTGGTTTTGCTTCATAGATAAGGAGTAGGAAGTACAACAAGAGGATAAAAACTGAAATACATATGCAAATGGTGGGGGAATCTCAAAGGGTATATCTACTCTTCATCTATTAAGATAGTCAAAGATACATAATTTTGATTGCATTAACAAAACAACTAAAAGATAATCAACAAAATTCACAAACCACTCCTTCATACTGTAATATATCCATATAGTAATCTGGTTATCATGGCTGTGGCCACTATCATGATTTGAAAACAGAAAGCAATTAACTTGTATTCCGTAGACTCAAAGGTCGCAAAGAATAATAAAAACCAGGTGAGAAGTCAAGAACTTCGTTTCATTTCTCAAATGAAACAGGCAGGTTACCTAATCACCAAATTCCTAAACACAGTAATAATTCTGCTTAAGCTAATTAAAATCTAAGGAATATACTTATTTTTAATTTAACATTCAGGATTTCCAGAAGTATATAAAATTGGTATCTCCTACTTTATAGGAGCATAATCAGACAATATGGAAAAGTGGTATTACTAAAGAATAAGGAAAATAATGATTAAATGTTTATCTGGTATATACTGCCAACTATTTTAGCTTTGACTAATTTTAGGCTTACATTTTAAAAAATAGTCTAGAAATGACTGATTTAGATTTTAACCTAACAAAATGGCCTACCATACTCCTGAAGTATTTTTGGTTATTTTGAATATAAGTAATAATATATAAGGAATATCCAGGAAAACTACTTCGAGTCATTTGATTTTCCTTTTATTGTGATTAAATGAAACTGGGTATTCACTAAAGCACTTAAGTTCAAAGAAAATGACCAACAAGAAAATTGTCCTTAATATGGAATCAATACATATTGTCTAAGTGTCAATAGATCAAAATCAGCAAGGAAAACAAAAATGACAGATATAGCAGGACTACTTTGAAAGTTTCTAAACTTCTCTCTGCAACTATGCTTTTTGTTACACAATAGCTCTCTACATTTTGGACAAAGGAACTTCCTATTTAAACTATTCCTCCTGCATTTAGAGAAGGCAAAAGTAGAAATGGGGTGGGGGAAGTTACATAAATTCACTGTCGATGGCATCCTACTCCTTTCCTTTTTTCTATCTAGGAATGTAAATGAGAGCCAAGTGAAGTACAGTGGAAAAAAATGCTTAAGAACTTTTCTCTTTATTCATTCTTTCAGACATACCACAATGATTGAAATGAAACGAAAATAACCCAATATTTTATAATGGTCACATTTTTCATAATAGTTTTGTTAATCTAAAAAATGTCATTTCTACCTTCAGGCCTAGACGAAGGGGTTTAAGAACAAGAACTGCAAGAAAATGAGGGCTAATGTGTTTACAACTTCTTCTAACTGAAAAAACATCAGGCTTACATGGGAAATTCTCTCTCAAGAATGCTGGACTCCTTGAGGCCACAGATGAGAGTGACACAGTAGGCAAGTCATGCTGGGTCCAAGGAGCAACAGCAGGAGATATCCCAGAAGCCCAGTTCTGGTACTCAACTTTCCTGATACCTGGTTTATTATATCTACGGTAGTGACCAATCTGAAATATCTTAACCGAAACAAAATGTATTAACTCCTAAAGGGGAAAAATAAGAATTTAACTTTCCAGATTAAGTGCAAGGCAAACATTAACATGGTTTATATATAATGATATATTGAATTTCTTGAATTTGTATTTACAGTGTGAAGAATAGTATATAAAACGGGGAAATGGTACAAATAATTCCATTTAAAAGATTTGTTTTATAGGAAACAGTCTTTAAAGCTATCTACCAAGTTCTAAACATGGAAGAAAGCTGAGGGAAGGTTATAAAGAAAGAAAGGTACTTTTCACAATGGATACTTCTATACTGCTTTGACTTTTATTTCGACATGTATTATTTCTGTGATTTAAAATAAAATAAAAGATTTGGTGTGCCTACAATAACAGTGTTACGTCACATTGTTACAGGGCATTTGGAAAAAGACACATATGCTGTGTGAGTACACTTCATCAAATCTAAATCCTTATATATATTTTCTAGTATTACCTATCTAAAGTATTTCTCCAACTCACTGAATATAGTCTATGTGGAATTCAGAATAGTATTATCTAAAATAAGTCACAGAATGAATTACTCTTAATATGTGTAAAAGAGTTAATGCTTTAACAGTATGTAACAGAAAACATACAATGATGTATCATCAATAACTATACACAACTTTGGCATTCTTCCAACTGTATTTTATTTTTATTTTTTACTTATTTTCAAGGAAAATTTATTTCTTGCTTAAGCAACATATTCAACACAAGTGGAAATCGAGATCTGTTCTTTTTTCTAAATAAAAATTGCATATACTTATGGTATATAACATCTTTTGACATATGTGTAGATAGTGAAATGATTACTACAGTCAAGCTAATTAACATCTACCATTTTCATTACAATTCCCAATTAGCAAGTAAACTTGTCTTCCATTTAATATTCCAATTATCTGCAAGGTTTTCTCCCTTAATCTGTCTCCAATTAATGAAAGTAAATCAAACATCAAAGTGTTCTCTAAATGAACTATTATAAAACTAACTCTTGAACCATTCTATTCAAGTCGCCAATACATTTCTATAAATACTGGAAAACATCACTGAGATCCATCCAAAAGATCTAACAGTTTCATAAAGTAAAAGGTTTTTAAAACTAAACACCACATAACACCAAATTGTCATTTCCTTTACTTAAATATTTCTTCTTATGAAAACTGGAATACCAACAGTCAAAAATTAAATCAGCATTCTTCTAAAAAAACAATGTGGTCTTTTTTTAAAAATGAATGAGACTTTCCAAAGTAGCTATATACATCCATCAGATTATCTTCTTATTCTTCATACTGCTAATTTTTCAAATAGCTTTAAAAAAGATTTTAATTATATTTAAAGATCTAATGTCTAATTAGTTATTTAATCTATGGAAATCTGCAAATAAACTGAAAATAAGCATTTTTAAATACAAGATAATTT
>NW_016813121.1:760401-765818 GCF_001698545.2 Rhinopithecus bieti | reverse complement strand
TGAAACCACGAAAACATCTGAGTGATTTTATTCATTTGTCAGCTTCCTGAAAACTTACTGGGTAATTTTGTTTTCTTCTTCCTGATTATATCAAAAAGTCTAACACTTTATATCAAGGTCAAGAAAGTCTTCAAAAGGGATCAAAATTTCATTTTAAATTTAAAAATATAAGTAACTGCAGTTCACTTACCAGCACCTGAGACATCTTCTGTTAACATATCCACTTATTTTTTAAAGCAGCAAAATAAAAACATTATAACAGTAACAGGTTGTATAGTAAGTGGTACCACCTCCAGGATCACTACAAAGCTCACAAAAACAAACTGCTTCACTATTCACAGACTGAATCCCCTTATTCACAAATACTGTCCTGCTAACACTCTTTTAAGTACAGCTAATAAAAATACTTTAACCTTCTCTTGATATCATTCTGCTGATATTGCTCTGCTTTTTCCATGACACTCTGTGCTCTGGCGCTTGTAAAATTCACTACCAAACGCACCTTCTAAGTATTCCTCCTCACCTGCTCCTCCCCAACTTCCTCAGTGATCAGACTCTACACCCTTTTATATGAAACTCAGCAGTGAACAGAGTCCACCAATAATTATTAAATGTCTACAATTAGTCACTTGCTGTTAGGTTATCTTTTTTTTTCTGAGGTAGACTTTCGCTCGTCGCCCAGGCTGGAGTGCAATGGCGTGATCTCGGCTCACTGCAATCTCCACCTCCCAGGTTCAAGCAATTCTCTTGCCTCAGCCTCCCAAGTAGCTAGGATTATAGGTATGCATCACCACGCCCAGCTAATTTTGTATTTTTAGTAGAGACAGCGTTTCTCTATGTTGGTCAGGCTGGTCTCGAACTCCCAAACTTAGGTGATCTGCCTGCCTCGGCCTCCCCAAGTGCTGGGATTACAGGCATGAGCGTTATATTAAATCTCATGTGTTATCTTAACCTTCAGAAGCAAGTCATAACTTAAAGGGTATCAACTATGTTTATTACCTTTTTGCTGAACGCAAATCTATTCTTCTTTTTTAATGGTAATATTTAAACTTCCAAACACTGGCTTAACAACAACAGATTATAAACAGCTATTACTATGCCATTTCTTTTCTGAGACGGAGTCTCACTCTGCAACCCAGGCTGGAGTGCAGTGGTGCGATCTCGGCTCACTGCAAACTCCGCCTCCCGGGTTCAAGTAATTCTCCTGTCTCAGCCTCCTGAGTAGCCGGAATTATAGGCGCCCACCACTACACCCAGCTAATTTTTGTATATTTAGTACAGACAGGGTTTTACCATGTTGGCAAAGCTGGTCTCAAACTCCTGACCTCAGGTGATCCACCCACCTTGACCTCCTAAAATGCTGGGATTACAGGCGTGAGCCACCATGCCTGGCCTACTATGTCATTTCTAATAGAAAATAACTTTTATAATTATGGGTATTTAGACTGAGTAAACCTTACTTATGACAAAGATAAGCAACTGTTATGGATGTGCATTACAAGCATCACCATCTAGAATTTTCCCTTACAGAAAGATGGAGTAGGTGTTTTCCTATTCTTCCTGCTAAATATAGTTTAAAGCTCTGGACCTTACATATGTAAAAAATAAATAATTAATTAAATTTTGAAAAGAAGGCAGACCAGCCAGGGACAGGAACTGAGCAAGTTCCTCAGAATCTGAGGAACAATATGGCAGTGAATTCACTAATATTCTTTTTGCCTATATCCCAGGCTAGGTACTGGAGAAGTCTGCAATCTAGAAATGCCAATGCAAGCAGAGAAGAAGAAAAAAAAACTCCAAGAAAAGCCCACTAGTGTTGGCCCTAGCCAAATGACCAGGAAAACAGGCAGACTGGCAAGACAGAGAGCTCTTAGACAATAACCACTCTGCCACAGTCAAACACCACAGGGAAAAAAAAAAAAAAAAAACTGTAGCACCAGTCCTACCCATGGTAGCAATGACCAAGAAGGGAACCTAGACTTCCTCATCAGGCTGTAATAAGGCACCCCAATCACCAACACAGACCCCATTTTCGTCCCCAACCACCAACCACCAGCAGTGTGGTTGCCAGAAAAGTCCAAGTATACAGCCGGGACTTTCCTCTACACTAGATGAAAACAAACCACACCTTCCTTCCCCCTGCTGGCTGTCAGCGGAGGCCATATGGACAGCACTAATGAAGTACATCTGCCTCTCCAGCCAAGGCAGGTATCAGTGGAAACGTAGTGGGGAGCCCCTCCCCACAACTGTTAACAGAGACCAAGTGAGGCACTGGACTTTGACACAACTCATTTTACTTTTTTCAGCATAGAGTCCCTCTTTAGGAAAACAAAGCTTATATTTAGACCCAAGGTCCTCAACCAATATTGACTGTTATAAATATTTTTACCACTAATACTTCTACCAGGATTTGAACACAAATCTTCAACTTTTAATAATGAGGGCCCAGAGATATCTGCTTTATTCCCAGTCTCAGTAACTGAAACAACTTTCCATAGTCAATTTAGCCCCTTATCTAAAATGAACTACTTTTTTCCATTCCAAAGGACTCAACAAAAAAAGATCATTTCCACAGATCATTTTCTAAATACAAGACTTTAATTCCACAGAAAAGACCTAACAAAATTTGTTTTGCCCTAAGAAGTGAGAACTTACACTCAAATCCTAACACACTAAAACCTTTTTTACTATCTAGTTTAAGCAAATAGACTAATCAAGCTAACTGCTAGTTCCACATTTTCTCATTTTAACTATTTTCCTCTTTATTTTTCTCCTTCCTTGAAAAGGAAACTTCTTTTAAAAGGGCAATTATAAAAGTTCTGCATTTTCCCTATTTCATTGTTAATACTTAACAGTATATTATAGGCATTCAAAAAAATTTGTTGACTAATTTAATAATTTAGGTGATTTTCTTTTCCAATTTCTCCTTTCAGATATGAATGAGCACTTCTTGAGCAAGAAAATAACAGAATGAAATAATAAATTTCACTATATATCTACATGCAAGGAATATACATACAAAATCTAATTGCTACCAACAATCCTAACAGGGGAGATTCCCTGCTTTGACACAGGAAGAAACTCATGCTCTAGAGTGAAGCATTTTTAGAAAGAATACACAACAGGTACTTGTGTGGATACAGTGGCAAGAGCACACAGTGATCAAAAGACGTCAAACAGAGGTCTAGACATCCTGATTCCAAAGGCCATACTCCTGTCACAACGCCAAGCTATCTTCTTCCTGAAGTAGCTCTAGTAGAGTACTTGGAAACCCAAACCATCACATGCAGCCTACCTTTTCTAATTTCAGGGATCCTTCTCAAAGGGAATTGATTCTTTATCTACTCTGCATTCTCCTGTGTTTTACAGGCCAAATCTTGTCAGAGATGTTATTCTAGATCACCCAACTTAAGGTATCAATGACATTTTCCACCTCCCCATCATTTTCTGTTCAAAATGCTTATGGCTATCAAAAATTAACTTTATCTTATTTGTTTATTCTTTTGCATAGTTGTCTGCCCCCCTATTAGAACATAAACTCATTAAAAAAGAGTGAACTTACCTGTGTTATTCACAATTGTGTTCCTGCCATCTATAAAAAGTCCGAGCGCAAGGAACCTCAGTAAATATCTGAATAAATAAATGAGTGGCAAATAGGTAGGAATAAAACAACTGAATTGGAACACCAAGAGGCAGAGTGTAGGGATGGATATGCCACAGTACTACCATGTCTCTTACTAAAAAATACCATAACAGAGAGCACCTGGGGAATTCAGACTCTTTTCAGGAATATTGAAGAGACCCACTATCTAAATAAAACTGAAAAGCCTGTCACAACTATTGCAAAAAGGGACATGTAGTTGATTTTTAAAAAGATGTACACCAACTAGAACATTCACACATTGCTGATGGAAATGTGAAATGGGACAATCACTCTAGAATACAGTTTTGCAGTTTCTTATATATCCCAGCAATCCCACTCCCAAGTATTACTCAAAAGAAATGAAAATATATGTTCACACAAAGAGGCATATATCAATGTTTATGACAGCTTTACCCATGATATCCAGAAACGGAAAACAATCTAAATATCCATCAACAGGTAAAAAGAGGATAAACACTGTGGTATACATAAAACAGAATGCTTCTTAGCAATAAAAAGAAACTAGTGCTACATTCCACATGGCTGAATCTCTAAAAGATCATACACAGCAAAGGAGAGCAGACACAAAAAAACAATCGTTATTAATTATACTAAATTCTTGTAAAAGCAAAACTAATCTAGAATGACAAAAAGCGTATCAGTGGTTGCCACTAGCTCGCAAGGCACAAATGCAATAGAACAAAAGTTTTTGCAGATAATGAACGTTCCAATATCTTAATGTTATGCTAGCTGCACAGGTATATGCCTTTGTCAAAAATCACAGAAATACACTTTAAAATGGATGTATTTTACTCTGTAAATCGTAACTCAATATTCTGATTTTTAAAATTCAAATCTGATCATTTCACTGTTCTCTTTGAGGTCTCCCATTTTCCTCAGAATAAAGGGGGGAAAACCTTTGTAACAACCCCAGTACATATATATACATATAAACACACTTAAGGACACACACTCAGAACCTCCTCCAATAACACCTGACACAAAAGTTTTACAAAACAATATTTAACCATTCTACCTAGGGGGATAAACTGACATTTTCTATTCAACTTCATTCCACTCCATCTTATTTATGTAAAATGCTGATCACAACACATTAAATTTAGTAAGCAATTAACTCTGGACCAGTCACTGTCTACTAGATTAAATGCTTAATGCATCATCTCATTGGACACTCATAACACTGTAAGATAAATACTATTAATATCCCTTTATTCAGCAGATAGAGGTGGTGGTAAAAATCTCATAAATACTAAATAACTTACCAGGGAGACACAAGTCTGCCAGGCTCCAAAGTCTAAATACCTAAACTATATACCAAATTGTCTATATCCACCAAAAGATCTAAAAGATGATAAAGAAATATCATGAAGACTTGGCAACTGTTATTAGTCTGTTCCTGTGTTGCTATAAAGAAGTATCTGAGGCTATGTAATTTATTTTAAAAAGAGGTTTAGGGCCAGGCGTGGTGGCTCACGCCTGCAAATCCAGCACTTTGGGAGATCAAGGCAGGCATATCACCTGAGCCCAGGAGTTCAAGACCAGCCTGGGCAACATGGCAAACCCAATCTCCACAAAAAAATAGAAAAAACATTAACCAGGCATGGTGGCACACACCTGTAGTCGCAGCTACTTGTTAGGCTGAGGTGAGAGGATCACTTGAGCCCAGAATACTGATGCTGCAGTGAGCCATCATTGCACCACTGCACTCCAGATTGGGTGACAGTGAGAAACTGTCTCAAAAAAAAAAAAAAAA
>NW_016813121.1:744421-756774 GCF_001698545.2 Rhinopithecus bieti | reverse complement strand
AGACTCCGCCCAAAAAAAAAAAAAAAAAAAAAAAAAAGACTAAAAAAAAAAAAAAAAAAAAAAAAAAGAGGTTTAATTGGCTCACAGTTCTGCAAGCTATACAAGCATGGCTCCAGCATCTCTTCCTGGTGATGGCCTGAGGAAGCTTCCAATCATGGCAGAAGAAGAAAGGGGAGCAGGTGTATCACATCGTGAGAGCAGGAACAAGAGAAAGAGGAGGAAGGCTCCAAACTCGTTTAAATAACCAGATCCCAAGTGAACTGGGTGAGAATTCATTTATTACCAAGGGCGTGGTGCTAAATCATTCATGACAGATCCACCCCCATGGGTCATTCACCTCCCACCAGACCCCACTTCCCATATTAGGAATCACATTTCAACATGAGATTTGGAGGGGACAACTATTAGCAACTAATTTATATTGGCAGAAATAAAAAACTACAGAACGGATATACACTGAAGTGCTGCACTAAATGTAGAATCATATGCTACGATCTAACTTTTTTTTTTTTTGAGACGGAATCTTGCTCTGTTGCCCAGGCTGGAGTGCAGTGGCATAATCTTGGCTCAATGCAAGCTCCGCCTCCCGGGTTCACAGCATTCTCCTGCCTCAGCCTCATGAGTAGCTGGGACTACAGGCGCCCGCCACCACGCCCGGCTAATTTTTTGTATTTTTAGTACAGATGGGGTTTCACCGTGTTAGCCAGGATGGTCTCGATCTCCTGACCTCGTGATCTGCCCACCTCACCCTCCCAAAGTGCTGGGATTACAGGCGGCTATGATCTAACTTTAATAAAGAATAACAGTTAATTGTCCATGACTTTCCTATTTACATCTCAATTACTCTGAAACTAAAAATCTCGGCCTCTAGTGTCCTGTCTGTTTTCCAACTTTTCATAAGCAAACTAAAACATCATTTGTCACTCGCACTGAAAAAAAATGGGAAGTATATAAATGGTAAAATTTATTTTATTTGGTGTCATCTCTAACTTTCTGTTCCAGTATTACGGCCCAATTCTAACCAATTCAGGATCTTCTCTCAATCCAGAAGCTATAAAATCAAGTAAACAAAGCATCTATTGCACATCATGAAAACAACTTCATGAGTACCAGTAAACACATACACTTGGTGTGATAGGCATTACTAATGCTCACCAGTGTTTCTAGTTTTACTGTCCTTTTGCGTATATAGCAAGATCGTATTTTTCTGCCCCTTTGATGGTACACATGACGACATCATTGCTGTGATCAATGAAATGCAAAAGTAATGTGTACCACTTCCACAGGGAAGCATTTAAAACTGGAATGTGATTTTCTATGCTCTGTTGCTCTGCCCTTAAAAATTACAAAAGCACAGATTGATAAGGACTTGCCACAAGACTAAAACAGCCCAGACGGTTGTGCTGCCACATGAAAAGTAGCACAGAGACCTGGCTAGCTGGACCAAACAAACAAACTCTGCATGAAAGGATGTAGTCTTTCCTTGTGCTATGCCACCACTAAGATTTTGATGTTAGTACCCCAATGTAAGCTATCCTGTCTTACAAAATGAACTTCCTAATTTCCTTAAACTGTATAATAAAATATTGGTTTTCAGCAAAATTTCCAGGGATGGAGGTAGAACACAATGATTAAATCCATTTTACAAAGTTATCTAGAAACAACTATGCATTTCAAACCCAGCTTCATTTTCTAATTACCTGTATTTTTACTTTTTTTCCATATATTTTGCATTCCATCTTTAGTCTTTGAAATTCCCTTATGTCAAATGTCTTTCTTCTGAAATTTGTTTAGTTCAAAAAAAAAAAATTTACTTCCATCAAATTGCAATTTGAGAAAACAGTTCGATTTTTTTTTCCCTTTTCCAGAGTCAATTCTAAAAGTGATCAAAACATTTTAATTTTATAATGCTAAGATCTTTCAACTATGCTGATACTACTGGAAAATTTCAATGACTAGGATTTATATCACTTGCCCTTAGAGTCTCAAAAGCACAGGACATTACAGAATGATCACATTTCTCTAATAACCAGCACATACCATCGATGCATTTTTTCATCTAAAAAGAGCCCTGACATTGGCCTGTCATAGAGTTAACTACTATCAAGTCTTTAGCCCATATTACCAGCGAGACTTGGGGTAAGAATGACCATTCCCTACACCTAATTTTCAAAGACATGAGAATAAAGTGAAGTAACGTATGTGAACATGCAAAGTATTCACACAGACATAAAGTGTTATTGGCCCATTATCTATCCCTTCACTTCCACTCTCAATGTAGCACTCTGATCTCTATTATACTTTATAGCCCCAACTCTCTTTTCTGGAAAACCTTTCCTTCTCATTCAGATTTATTAAATAATTTTAAATATCTTTAAGCAATCTTCAAAATATAATGTATGCCCTACCCAAGGTTTTAGTCTGAAATCCCATTACTCCCCCATAAGAAAACTTTCATTCAGCCAAAGTAGTTTGCCTAATTATCTTTTTACCATAAATTATCTAATACCTTTGCCAGACCTACAATGCACTCAGTGCTCTAACCGTCTACCTTAAGGACCAATTAAGTGTTACTTTTTTTTTTTTTTTTTTTTTTTAAGAAAAAAAAACCAGCCTGTCACCCAGGCTAGAGTGCAGTGGTGTGATCTTGGCTCACTGCAACCTCCGCCTCCTGGGTTCAAGTGATTCTCCTGCCTCAGCCTCCCCAGTAGCTGGGATTACAGGTGCGTGCCACCATGCCAGGCTAATTTTTGTATTTTGAGTAGAGACTGGGTTTCACCATGTTGGCCAGGCTGGTCACCAACTCCTGACCTCAGGTGATCCACCTGCCTCGGCCTCCTAAAGGGATGGGATTACAGGTGTGAGCCACTGCACCCAGCCTAGTTTTACTTTTAATCCCCTTTCTGAAAGATATTTTTTCAAAGATTCTGTAGCACCTATCATTTTATCACATGTCTGCCATTCAGTCATATAAGGCATTACAATTTATCCTCTTTTACACTGGTATTTCCCCCAATAAATTGTGGGAAAGATTCTTCCCACCACACCCCAAAGTATGTCATAGTCAACTGCTAAGCATTTGTTTACCGGAATGTGTTTTATCTCAATTACAAAGTAGCAACTCCAATGACCAAGTGCCAAATATGAACCAGCTAAGGCATTGATACTGAATCAAAGTTACACCCACAAATAAATCTTTATTCTCTACTTTCGTCTAAAACATTGAAGTTAAGAATGTAGTAATATCTGCTAAGTTAGCCTGGTTTCTCCTCAATTTTAGCTTACTTCTTAAACATAACAAATTAATAAGATATAGTTTATGATTTGTAGCTACAAAATAAAAATAAAATGACTTAAAAAAATAAATCAATGAAGTAGACTATTCATTATCTTTCCAAGTGAAAAACATTTAATCATACTAAACACAAAAAAGATTGATGACATACTAAAATAAAATTTACAACTAATAGTAAAGTTGTTTATACATAGACAAGTCACAGAAAGCATTTATGAAGAATAAAAGACATATAAGCAGAAAGAAGACAAAAGTCTAGTGGTTAGAATACATAGAGAACTACTAGAAATTAACTAGAATGTGGACAAGAACTCAAAGGAAAAATAGAAGAAATATCTGAACAAGCTGTACACAAGGAAATGAAATGTGAAAAGATGTCTAGCTTCACTAGTAATCATGAAAATGAAACACCACAACATGGTGAATACTACTGTATATCTGTAAGGTTGCCCCCCCGCCAAAAAAAATTTTTTTTAAAGTTTTATGGTATTAGATGTTTTTAAATTGGCATAATTACTTGAGAGAGAAATCCAAAAACATCTAGTATAGTTGAACATGTGCACACCCTAGGAGTCAGCAAATCTTCAGTTATACACATACCCCAAAAAAGATGTTTACTGAAGTTCTAATAGCTAAAATTTCTTCATAGCTAAAATTGAAAACAGTACTAAATATCCAAAAAATACGTAATACTTAGCTGGACAATGGAATACTATGCAGAGATTAGAAAGTAACTAGTAGTAAAGGGGTCTCTCCTGTAATACTGTATGTACAGTCTTAAAACACTTTGCATTCTGGGAGAAAAAAAAACACTAAAATACCACTTATTATGTGAAAACTTCAGAATCAAACACTAAAAATATCAGTGACTATATAAAAAACAGAGTTTGCAGACCACTCTAAACCTATGCAACTTTGGGAACTCAACACTATAAACGAAAACAAATAATAATTAGAACCTACAAAGATAGGCAATAACTGCCCAAGCAGTCATGACTGAAGAATTCTTCAGTAGCTACTAAAAATGTAAAACAAAAAACAATTAAGTAGGAATGTTGGTTGGCTTATGGATGCTGAGACAGTGAAGGTGAGCACCAGGATTTAAGAGCCCTCAATGCCAGAACTGTAAACTTTGAAGAAGATATCCTTAGAGATACAGATGGTTACTTAAAAAAAAAAAAAAAAAAAAAAAAAAAAAAAAAGATTAAGATACAAAAGAACTCCAAGCTGCTTCCCTTTTCTTGCCGAAATCATAATCCTACTATCTTTATTACAGCTCTTCTTACCTAGAAAATAAACGAACACACTTTCTCATTGTCCTGACATCATTCTCTCTACTAATTACCTATAAGCTAACTAGTGTTATAAAACCCATTTGTAACAGATGCAACTATATTATGTATCCATGTTGAAATCTCACCTTAAATATAAAGAAAAGGTGCAATGTGATACAATTATGTAAATGTCTAAATCACATAAAATACTATTTGTTTATGCACAGGCAAATAGGTGTAAAACTATGGACTAAAGGATACATACAGGTTAAGAACACAGGTGGTCCTGCAAAGGAAGAGAAATGAGAAGGAGATGATGAGAACTCAACTTCAACTGTAATGTTCTCTTTATTACAAAGTAACACTGAAGCAAGATGGCTAAATGATAATATTCTGTACATTAAGTTCATAGATCCTTGTGTTCAATATCCTTTGTAAAATACTTTTAAAACTGGAAGACAAACACGTTGCAAAGGGNAAAAAAAAAAAAAAAAAAAAAAAAAAAAAAAAAGATTAAGATACAAAAGAACTCCAAGCTGCTTCCCTTTTCTTGCCGAAATCATAATCCTACTATCTTTATTACAGCTCTTCTTACCTAGAAAATAAACGAACACACTTTCTCATTGTCCTGACATCATTCTCTCTACTAATTACCTATAAGCTAACTAGTGTTATAAAACCCATTTGTAACAGATGCAACTATATTATGTATCCATGTTGAAATCTCACCTTAAATATAAAGAAAAGGTGCAATGTGATACAATTATGTAAATGTCTAAATCACATAAAATACTATTTGTTTATGCACAGGCAAATAGGTGTAAAACTATGGACTAAAGGATACATACAGGTTAAGAACACAGGTGGTCCTGCAAAGGAAGAGAAATGAGAAGGAGATGATGAGAACTCAACTTCAACTGTAATGTTCTCTTTATTACAAAGTAACACTGAAGCAAGATGGCTAAATGATAATATTCTGTACATTAAGTTCATAGATCCTTGTGTTCAATATCCTTTGTAAAATACTTTTAAAACTGGAAGACAAACACGTTGCAAAGGGACAATGAAATGGGCATAAGTTTGTCACAAAACAAATATACGGTGTCTAAAGTTTTTCATAATAAGCCACAAAAACAATTTGGCATTTCTATTCATCTTCCAGTCCAATTTGACTATCATGGTTCTTCAGTATAGCTATCTGAAATAGTAATAGGGACATGAGCTTTTTACAAGAAGCCTAGTTCCACCAACCACACTCCATATTCACAGATTTACAAAATAACATGCACCTTTGTGTGTGTGTGTTTTTTTGAGATGGAGTCTCGTTCTGCAACCCAGGCTGGAGTGCAGTGGTGCGATCTCGGCTCACTGCAACCTCCAACTCCCACGTTCAAGCAATTCTCCTGCCTCAGTCTCCCAGATGGCTGGGACCTGGGAGTCACCACTCCCATGCCACCACTCCCAGCTAATTTTTTGTATTTTTAGTAGAGACGAGGTTTCACTGAGTTAGCCAGGATGAACATGCACCTTAATGTCCCAATAGGAAGCTTATTTTCAATGGACAGTGAATTTTAAATTACAGCTTTCCCCTGATTTTTAACATACACATCTTAAGTGATAAAGCCAACTACCTTATTAATTTGTGTATTATCCATTGCTGTTGATCACCTATGGGTAATTTTTTTTTTTAATAAAAGTTTTGCTTCGGAATAAAAAGATTCACAGAAGAGTTACAAAGGTAGTGGAAAGTTCCCACAGTCTTAATTCAGTTTTACCTAATGTTAACAGCATGTATAACCACATTCCACTTCAAAACTGAGAAATTAACACTGGTATATTATTATTAAACTACTGACTGTATGTGGATTTAATCAATTTTTCCACTAATGTCCTTTTTCTGTTTCAGAATCCAATCTAGGAAACCAAAATGTATTTGGTCATTATTTCTCCTTTGCCTCTTCTGGTCAATGTCAGTTTCTCAGGCTTTCCTTGTTTTTCATGACCTTGACATTTTTGAAGAGTATTGGTCAGGTATTTTGTAGAATGTCTCTCAATTTAGTTTGTCTGAGGTTTTCCCCAACCAGGCTCACGGACTTGGGGGAAGAATACCACAGAGGTGAAGGGAATACATGGTATCAATATAACCTATCACTGGTGACATTAACCTGGAT
The DNA here is from genome assembly GCF_001698545.2 of Rhinopithecus bieti. Taxonomy (NCBI): domain Eukaryota; kingdom Metazoa; phylum Chordata; class Mammalia; order Primates; family Cercopithecidae; genus Rhinopithecus; species Rhinopithecus bieti. The sequence goes on along the minus strand of NW_016813121.1, from coordinate 750,034 downwards.
CACTTGGTAAAGGCAGTACTTGCAAAGTTTCTCCATTATAAAGCTACTAAGCTACCATTTTTTCCTTTCCATCTATTCCTTTTATTTTATTTTTTATTTATTTATTTATTTTTTTTTGAGACACAGTCTCACTCTGTCACCTGGCTGGAGTGCAGGGGCACTATCTCAGCTCATTGCAACCTCCACCTCCCGGGTTCAAGCAATTCTCCTGCCTCAGCCTCCTGAGTAGCTAGAACTACAGGCGCGTGCCACCATGCCCAGCTAATTTTTGTATTTTTAGTAGAGACAGGGTTTCACCATGCTGGCCAGGATGGTCTCGATCTCTTGACCTCGTAATCCGCCTGCCTCAGCCTCCCAAAGTGCTGGGATTACAGGCTTGAGCCACCGCGCCTGGCTCTATCTATTCTTTAGTCTATTCCACACCCGAGGAAAGCTTTTGGAAGGGAGACAGGGGGGTGTGCGGAAAAGGAAGTAAGTATTTAGAATTATCACTTGGAATTTTTGTTTCAATTTATCCTTTCTCCCCTGTTTATTCAACCATTTATTTATATCAATATGGACTCATGTATACTTATGCTCTATTTTACATAATAATCAAACATTAGATTATTGTGCTGCTCAAACTGTTCCAGCTCTAGATATTGGGAGCTCCTTCAGGTTGGGTTCTAAGTCGCTTTGACATAGGCCCACCCTCTGTTTTTTTAACCACTTAATTTTCTGCCACCACAACATGCTCCAGGCTTATCTTGTATCCTCATTACCCCAAACACTAGAATCAGTCATTTCTCCAAGGAGTCCTTCCTTTTATCAGAATGGTATTTGGAAATTAAGATCTGGGCACTGGATGTACTCAAGGCTACTGAGGTACTGCTTCTAGGCCCTCTGAGCAATATGAGCTGAGGAATACATATATTTGTGTGTGGACGCTAACCCACATATATAAACACACACACATACATACACAAAACTATTCCTGTATCTACCTGTACATGTTTTAACTAAACATAAATGCACACTGCTGTCTCTGACTATAATCTAGTAACCTGTGGTTAATTTTTAATCCCAGATTAAACTTTTCTCTATTACCTACCATAGTCATAAACTATATACTCTGCTAGCAGGCATTTCATTAAATTTAACTTCTAGTATTAGTTATACTGAAACAGGAAAGAAAAATGTATTTCAAAATGGAGTCACATGATAAATCATTCCTAATAGTAGAAATATACATTAGCACACACTCAAGAGAGCTATATAAATGCTTCGTATTTAACTTTTAACTTATTTTTGAAATCAGTGTTCTGTAACTGCAATAAATTTTCTCTAAAAGCCATTTTCTTTCCAAAACAAAAAAAAAATGTATTAGAGCCCATCTTACTGTAGTCCGTCAAAATACCACTTTAAAGTGGAGAAAACAGGGAAATTATGTGATTTGTCTAATACCATACTGCCAGCAAAGGGCAAAGCTGGAACTTGACTGCATTTAAATCCAGTTATTCTGACTTCAGTTTCCATGGTAACTGCATGACAATCTATTATAGATCAAAAAAAGAAGTAAATTCATAAAACAAAAAATAAAGTGACCTTGCTCCAAATATTCAATTCCCTACTATAGCCGCTCTCAGTTGTTTCAAGAGATAAAATATAGTTAAAGTGCAGTTACTTCATCTCTGAAAACAGATACAGGCATACCTCGTTTTACTCCACTTAGCTTCACTGCACATCACAGATAACTGAATTTTTTTAAACAAATTGAAGGTCTGTGCAACGCTGTGTCAAGCAAGCCCATCAATGCCATTTTTCCAATAGCATGTGCTCCTTTTGTGTTCTGTATTACCTTTTTGTCATTCTTGCAATATTTCAAACTTCTTCATTGTGTCTGTTATGATGATCTGTGATTAGTGATCTTTAATGTTACCATTTTAATTGTTTTGAGGTACCTCAAACTGTGTCCTTATAAGACAGTAAGTTTAATAAATATTGTGTGTCTTCTAACTGTTCCACCAACTGGTCATTTCCTACCCTTTCCCGCTCCTCAGGGCTCCCTATTCTCTGAGACACAATAATACTGAAATCAGACTAATGAATAACCCTACAACAACCTCTAGTATTCAAGTGAAAGGAAGAATCACACATCTCTGAGTTAAATCAAAAGCTAGAAATGACTAAGTTTAGTGAGGAAGTAATGTTGGAAGCTGAGATAGGCTAAAAGCTAGGCTCCTGCAACTAATAGCCAAGTTGCAAATACAAAGACAAAGTTCTTGAAGGAAATTAAAAGTGCTACTCCAGTGAACACATGAATGATAAGAAAGTAAAACAGTCTTATTGTTGATATGAAGAAAGTTTGAGGCCAGGCTCACACCTGTAATCCCAGCACTTTGGGAGGCCGAGGCAAGAGGATCACCTGAGGTCAGGAGTTCAAGACCAGCCTGGCCAACATGGTGAAACCCTATCTCTAGTACGAATACAAAAATTAGCTGGGCATGGTGGCAGGCGCCTGTAATCCCAGCTACTCAGGAGACTGGGTAGGAGAATCACTTGAACCTGGGAGACAGAGGTTGCAGTGAGCCAAGATCGTGCCATTGCACTCCACCCTGGACAACAGAGTGAGACTCTGTCTCCAAAAAAAAAAAAAGTTTGAGTCATTAGATAGAAGATCAAACCAGCCACAACTTTTCCTTAAGCTAAAGCCTAATCTAGAGCAAGCCCCTAATTCTCTTCAACTCACTGAATACAGAGAGGTCAGGAAGTTGCAGAAGAACAGTTTGAAGCTAACAGAGGATGGTTCATGAGGTTCAAGGAAAGAAGTCCTTTCTATAACATAAAAGTGCAAGATGAAGCAGCTAGTGCTGACAGAGAAGCTGTAGCAAGTTAACCAGAAGATCTAGCTAAGATCACTGATGAAGGTGGCTATGCTAAATGGATTTTCAATGGAGACGAGAACTTCCATTGGAAAAAGGTGCCACCTAGGACTTTTGTAAGTAGAAAGAAGTCAAAGCCTAGCTTCAAAGCTTCAAAGGACAGGCTCACTCTCTTGCTAGGGGCTAATGCAGCTGGTACTTCAAGTGGAAGTCATTGCTTATTCACCATTCTGAGAATCCAAGGGTCCTTAAGAATTACGCTACATCAGCTGGGCGCGGTGGCTCACGCCTGTAATCCCAGCATTTTGGGAGGCCGAGGCAGGCGGATCACGAGGTCGGGAGATCAAGACCATCCTATTTAACATGGTGAAACCCCGTCTCTACTAAAAATACAAAAAATTAGCCAGGTGCGGTGGCAGAAGCCTGTAGTCCCAGCTACTCAGGAGGCTGAGACAGGAGAATGGCGTGAACCCAGGAGGCGGAACTTGCAGTGAGCCAAGATCATGCCACTGCAGTCTAGCCTGGGTGAGAGAGCAAGACTCCGCCTCAAAAAAAAAAAAAAAAAAAGAATTATGCTACATCTATTCTGCCTAAGCTCTATAAATGGAAAACCAAAGCCTAGATGACAGCACATCTATTTACAGTATGGTTTATTGAGTACTATAAGCCCAATGTTGAGACCTACTGCAGAAAGATTCTTTTCAAAATACTAATGCATATTGATGATGCATCTGATCAACCAAGAGTTCTGTTGGAAATGTACAAGAAGATGAATGTTGTTTTCATGTCTGCTAACATAATATCCATTTTGCAGCCCATTGATCAAAGAGTATTTCAACTTTCAAGTATTCTTATTTAAGAAATACATTTCGGCCAGGCGCAGTGGCTCACACCTGTAATCCCCACACTTTGGGAGGCCAAGGCGGGCAGATCACGAGGTCACGAGTTTGACACCAGTCTGGCCAACATAGTGAAAGCCCGTCTCTACTAAAAATACAAACAATTAGCTAGGCATGGTGGTTAATCCCAGCTACTGGGGAGGCGAGGAGAATCGCTTGAACCTGAAAGGCAGAGGTTGCAGTGAGCCAAGATCACCCCACTAAACTCCAGCCCACATTTCATAAGGCTATTGCTGCCATAGATAGTGATTTTTCTGCTCAATCTGGACAAAGTAAATTGAAAACCTTCTGGAAAGGTTTCTAGAGTCACCACCCTAGATGCCATTAATAACATTTGTGATTCATGAGAGGAGGTAAAAATATCAACATTAATGGGAGTTTGGAAGAAACAGATCACAACCCTAAAGGATGACTTTGAAGGGTTCAAGACTAAGCGGGGGAAGTAACTGTAGATGTGGTGAAAATAGAGAACTAGAATTAGAAGTGAAGCATAAGATGTGACTGAATTACTGCAACCTTCTGATAAAATTTGAACACATGAGGAGTTGCTTCCTATGGATGAGCAAAGAAAGTGGCTTCTTGAGCTGGAATCTACTCCTGGTGAAGACACTGTGAATATTGTTGAAATGACAATGAAGGATTCAAAATATTACATAAACTTAGTTGACAAAGCAGAAGGAGGGTTTGAAAGGACTGACTACAATTTTGAAAGATCTACTGTGAGTAAAATGCTATCAAACAGTATCACATGCTACAGGGAAATCTTTCACTAAATGAGCAAACTGATGCAGCAAACTTCCTTGTTGTCTCATCTTAAGAAACTGCCACAAGCACCCCAGCCTTCAGCAACCACTAAGTCAACAGCCATCAACATCAAGGCAAGATCCTACACCAGCAAAAAGATGGTGACTCACTGAAGGCTCAGATGATCGTTAGCAATCTTTAGCAATATTTTAAAATTAATATATCCACATTGCTTTTTTTAATACAATACGATTGAACTCTTAATACAGTATAATGTAAACATAACTTTTACATCACTGGGAAATCAAAACATTCATGTGACTCACTTTACTGAGATATCTGCTGTATTGTGACATTTACTCTATTGTGGCGGTCTGGAACAGAACCTGCAATATCTCCAAGGCACCCCTGTAGCAGAATAAAATACAGTTGACCCTCCACATCCGCAGGCTCCACAACTGCGGACTCACCAATTGTGACACTGCATAACAACTATTTACATAACATTTACACTGCATTAGGTATTATATGCACCCAATACAGGAGCACCAGATTCATAAAGCAAGTCCTTAGAGACTTACAAAGAGACTTAGACTCCCATACAATAATAATGGGAGACTTTAACACCCCACTGTCAACATTAGACAGATCAATGAGACAGAAAGTTAACAAGGATATCCAGGAATTCAAATCAACTCTGCACCAAGCAGACCTAATAGATATCTACAGAACTCTCCACCCCAAATCAATAGAATATACATTCTCCTCGGCACCACATCGCACTTATTCCAAAATTGACCACATAGTTGGAAGTAAAGCACTCCTCAGCAAATGTAAAAGAACAGAAATTATAACAAACTGTCTCTCAGACCACAGTGCAATCAAACTAGAACTCAGGACTAAGAAACTCAATCAAAACCGCTCAACTACATGGAAACTGAACAACCTGCTCCTGAATGACTACTGGGTACATAACGAAATGAAGGCAGAAATAAAGATGTTCTTTGAAACCAATGAGAACAAAGATACAACATACCAGAATCTCTGGGACACATTTAAAGCAGTGTGTAGAGGGAAATTTATAGCACTAAATGCCCACAAGAGAAAGC
>NW_016813121.1:708131-741541 GCF_001698545.2 Rhinopithecus bieti | reverse complement strand
AAAAAAAAAAAAAAATTGAATTGAATCATCAAAATCATGCTATGACTACAATTTTAAGAAATCTTTGTGAGACCATGTGATATGGTTTGGCTATTTCCCCACCAAATCTCATCTTGAATTTCCACATGTTGTGTGAGGGACCCAGTGGGAGGTAACTGAATCACAGAGGCAGGTCTTTCCTATGCTGTTCTCATGATAATGAATAAGTCTCACAAGATCGGATAGTTCTGTAAGGAGTTGTTTCCCTGCACAAAATAGCCCTCTCATTGCCTGCCACCATCCACATACGATGTGACTCGTTCCTCCATGCCTTCCACCATGATTGTGAGGCCTTCCTAGCCATGTGGAACTGTAAGTCCAATAAACCTTTCTTTTGTTAAAAAAAAAAAAAAGAAAACTAATACATAGAAAACAAGACAATTATAACTGATATGTAAATATACAGATAGTCTTTACTCTTTTTTTTCTTCCTAAACTACTGAGAATTTTATAAGTTTGTAATTGATGAGTGCTAAAGATTGTTTTCTGGCAGAAGTGACTAGAATATTTACTAAAAAATGAATGTTTGCTAGTAGTTGAAGAAGACAGTTTGGCTGATAACTGCCACAATGCTGAAACACAAAAAGTATGACCAAATGCATTTTGTTGTCGGAAAAGCAACAAAAAACAATGAAAAGACCAGTGAGGTAACTGTCCCCAGACTTCAGTTCAAAGTCTGCTGTCTTAGCTAACCAACAGTAGACAAAATCACTTAACCTCTCAATCTAAAAACCAAGATATTTAAAATGGGGTTACTATCTGTCATAACTATTTCGTAAGAATATACAGGCTGAAATGAGAATATATACAGCAAGCCTGCTTTATAAATTACTAAGTGCCACCCAAATGAAAGCCATTATTTATTTTAAAACAATCAGTAATCAGGTAGATACACACAACCATATACAAGCATATATACACAAACATATACATAGAGGACTATCCACTAGGACACAGAGCAACAATGATATCCATTATAGAGGTACTTGGACTGTATTTTCTCAAATATTACAAAGAAAACATTTATCTAAAACATTTTAATTTTAAAAGTATATCTATTTCTTAACATTTAAAGATTAAATCCTATGAAGCAACAGCTAGAAATTTAACTGAAAATACTTACCTTAACAAAATTATCAGGGAACATTCCTCTTCTCCCATTTAGTTCTCCTTCTAGCCATCCTTCCTCCTGTAGCTTTTTCACATTCCTGATGATTTCTCCAACTCGAATAGTTAATTCATCGTCATGTACAGCATCATAGTCATACTCCACAATATAGTCAACTAAAAAAGGGGGAAAAACGAAATGTCTAAAATCTAACTCACAAAATACTATAAACTATATTAATAAACTTATAACTAAGGAATCTATTTAGCAACAATATTTAATACCACAAAGACATCAGCAAGGCTTGTTTCAATTACTTTAAATATTTGGCTACATCAGCAAATTTCTTGAATACTTTAGTATAGAGTACAACACAGCTATTAAGTGGGAGCCTCAAAAGAAAAATAATGCATAATTCATGCCATCAGACACTCTTACAATCACATGCATATCCTTTGTAGCAGACAGACTCTGAGGTGGTCTCCATGATCCCTACTTCCTCATATTCATGTCCTTATGTAATTCTCTCTCTTTGACTGCCAATGTGACCTGTGATTGACTTCTAACCAACAGAATATGACGCATAATGTCTCACACTTGTAATCCCAGCACTTTGGGAGGTCGAGGCAGACAGATCACTTAAACTCAGGAGTTTGGGCCGGGTGCAGTGGGTCACACCTGTAATCCCAGAACTTTGGGAGGCCGAGGCGGGTGGATCATGAGGTCAAGAGATGGAGACCATCCTGGCCAACTTGGTGAAATCCCGTCTCTACTAAAAATACAAAAATTAGCCAAGTGTGGTGGTGGGCACCTGTAATCCGAGCTACTCAGGAGGCTGAAGTAGAAGAATCACTTGAACCTGAGAGGCTGAAGTTGCAGTGAGCCGAGAACGCGCCACTGCGCTCCGGACTGGCGATAGAGCGAGACTCAGTCTCAAGAAAAAAACAAAAAAAAAAAACTCAGGAGTTCGAGACCAGCCTGGGCAACACAACAAAACCCCGTTACTACAAAAATGCAAAAACTAGCCAGACATGGTAGTGTGCGCCTGTAGTCCCAGCTACTTGGGAGCACTGCTTGACCCAGGAGGTCAAGGCATCAGTGAGCCTAGCCTGTGCAACAGACTCAATAAAAAAAAAAAAAAAAGATGATGACAAAGACAATGCTTTGTATGTAATTACCTAAGGCTGTAATGCATATCTTAATAGGAGACTTTTTCCCTTGCTGGCTTTCAAGACACAAGCTGCTATGCTGTAAGCTAACCTACAGAGAGGGCCACAAGCAAGCAACTTAAGGAGGTCTCTGACTGACATCAGGAAACTGAGGCCCTTACTCCCACAACCCAAAAGTAAATGAATGATACGAACGAACACATGAGCTTGGAAGCAGACCCTTCCCCAATAGAGCCCCAAATGTGAACCCAACCGTGGCCAACATCTTCAGTGCAACCTAGAAGAGGACCCAGCTGGCCATGCCCAGACTCTTAAACCACAGAAACTATTAGCTAATAAATACATATAGTTCTAAACTACTAAGTTTGTGTTACTACTGTATGTAAAAACAGAAAACAAACTCTAAAGTGAAGATTAATACATATTTAATTTACCTCTTTTAATAACAGGATTTTAGATTACGGGATCACGTAAGCGTATTTTTAGTATTTTACAAGGTTCAATTTTTAAAAAGCATTAACAGCTTTCCTGCTCAAGATAGCAGACTAGCCACATCCCCATTCATCTTTTCTTCCTCTACAAGACTGATTAAAAAGAAAATACACACACACACACACCAACCACCACAACAACAATCACAACCACAAACACCAGAAAAAAAAAGGAAAGTGAGTATGGTCAGACACTGTTGTTTGTTAAACCAAGAGCCATTCCCACATTACCCATTCCCCTCCTTTCTTTCTCATAGAACCTTTATTTTGTTCAGTATTTTGAGACCCTGTATTTTACAGGCGAAGATTCTCTCAGCCCCAGCGGGTTACATATTCACTAGTCTAGGTATGTACTGCTCAGACACTAAGTACAATCAGGTCAGCTGAAAAATCTTGTGTTTAAATGCCAACTACAGTTGAGTAAGTGCCAGGATATCTAATTTCTAAAGAGGCAAAGGTCTAGAGATAGTCTACGTATAGCAACCTTAATCACATACAATTAAACATACACAGTGAATGGTTTTCAAATAAGCATGGGATGAATGAATTCTTTTCATTTTCTTTTTTTTAATAGAGATGGGGGTCTGGCTATATTTATATTGCTCAGCCTGGTCTCAAACTCCTGGGCTCAAGCAATCCTCCCACCTCACCCTCCCAAAGTGCTAGGATTACAGGCGTGAGCAACCATGCCCAGCCAAGATGAATGAACTCTAACTTTCTTCTGGGAAGGTTTTATTTGACTTTAAAAACAAAATACAGGCTGGACTCGGTGGCTCATGCCTATAATCCCAGCACTTTGGGAGGCCAAGGCAGGAGGATCACAAGGTCAAGAGATAAAGACCAACCTGGCTAACACGGTGAAATCCCATCTCCACTAAAAACATAAAAAATTAGCTGGGTGTGGTGGTGGGTGCCTGTAGTATCAGCTCTCAGGAGGCTGAGGCAGGAGAATGGCATGAACCCGGAAGGCGGAGGTTGACGTGAGCTGAGATCGCGCCACTGCACAGCAGCTTGGGCGACAGAGCGAGACTCCATCTCAAAAAAAACAAGGAAGGAATGGCCTCCTGTAGACTTTGAATGTTCTTTAATGAGAATTTGATACCCACAATTGCTATAACCACTTGAGACCAGAAGAACAGCAGATACCTGATTAACATGGATGAGAAAAAAGATGAAAATGACCTGGATCTTTGCTGGATTCATCAAACTGCTAGATTAACCACCTTTAACTATAATACCTTCAGATTTGCTACATGAAGTAGTTTCTTAACTTTTTAGACAGGATGTCTATTTGCAGCTGAAAACATCCCAACATGATTTAAGGGACCCAGCAAGAAATGTGTTTTGAGCAAGACCTCAAAAACACCAGAAATTCAGAAAACATAGGTTCACATGAAATGCATGCAGGGCTAAAATAAGGGAAATTACTCAATCTCTATATCAACCACAATAATTCAATGAGATAAAATGCTAAATAGTATGGCATTTTCCTTCCAAAGCAAAAAACTGAAGGGTTAATCTACAAAAAATAAAAATAAAAAATAGCTTAGGGAAACTAGTACAGCTATTATGGATGAATGCTGGTTTCTCAGAGCAATGAATACTGAGAAATTCAGAGGCCCCCAAAGCAATGGGCAGTTCCTGACTTGCTAATTCCAAAATAAAATTCTTAACATCTGCAGGGGCAGTGGCTCAGGCCTGTAATCCCAGCACTTTGGGAGGCTGAGGTGGGCAGATCACCCGAGGTCAGGAGTTCAAGACCAGCCTGGCCGATATGGTGAAACTCAGTCTCTACTAAAAACACAAAAATTAGCCAGGTATGGTGGCAGGAGCCTGTAATCCCAGCAACTCGGAGGCTGGGGCAGAAGAATGGCTTGAACCCGGGAGGCAGAGGCTGCAGTGAGCCGAGGTCACGCCATTGCGACAGAGAAGACTCTGTCTCAAAAACAACAACAACAAAACTCTTAACTCCTATCCACATAAACAGAGTTCCCAATTAGCTTTTTATCCATTTATTATTTACTCTTACGAGCAGACAATAGTTGATCATGAAAGACCCATCATAAACTGAAAAACTACTTGGAGAAAGGGTAAGCAAGGGTGGGGAGTAACAACAGAGATGGGAGAATGGTTACATGCAGGGAGACTAATCAAATTGTAAATATTTGAAGGATAATGGAAGCCAAGTTTCTCTATGTCAGAGAAAGGAGTTACAAACATATATGGAAAAAGCTACTTTCAATCCTGTGATACTGAATTGTAATGAACAGTATCAGCATGAACTTAACAGTTTTCAATACATAACATGGAGAAATAAACAGATACAAACATATGTATACATGTACATATATACAGATACACATATCATCAACACACACACATATGTACATACACCCTAGCTCTGTCCAATGAATGGACCTGAAACCAGCAACATTCCAATGGTAATGAGCAAACCAAATGCCAAGACTTCATAAATACCACCTACTACTAAAAGGAATCAGGACTCTTTAGGAAAATGGCCAATTCCAAGGCTAAGCAGGAAAAGTGTAAGATTAGCCTGGAACATTTTGTTGTGCCAGAAAGTAAGGAAGTTGTCAAAAAAATGAAATGGTATTAAATTGACCCACAGAAGCAATATCAAAAGGGTTCTTACTGGCCAAATCAGGCCATTCTGAGCATCAAAATAATGAAATTAAAAGAATATACCCCACTGAATAAAATAAGCCATGAGTCCATACAGATTACAAATCAATGTTAATTTCTTAAATGTTATGGTTGTATTGTGATATGGTCCTGGTTTATAAAAAATACACACTAAAATACTTGCATGAAAGATATCAGTCAGGAAAAAAATTATTTGTACTATACATCTAACATTTCTACAACTTCGTGATTTCTTCAAAATTAAAGGGTTAAAATACACCCACAAATGTATATCCTCAAGAGATGTAAAGTTTCTAAAGGGACAGAATGCTATAAGATAAGAAGTGAGAAAATTTTAAAGTTTTTAAAGTTTATGTCTTACAAAATATCTTACTGGTTTTTGAAGAGGTGGAGACAAATCCAAGAAAATGTTCCAAAACAGGTAAAACAAAGGCACAAAGAAAAAGATGAAAACAAGGAAAAGGCACAATCTAATATCCAATTAACAGAAATTCAAGAAAGAGAAAAAAATGGGGAATTAACCATGAAATAACACAAGAAAATAATCCTAAAACAATCTTCAAATGGAAACAGGTCTGAGGGAATCCAATGAAATGAACAAATTTTAAAACATATTCATATTTGGTGAAATTTCATAGTAACAATAAACAGATCCTAGAAAGCTCTCTGACAAGAAATAAAAATTTCATCTACAAAAGATTGAGAATCATTTTGGAACACTTCTCATTGGCAATACTGGATTCTAGAAAAAGAAAAATTAAAAGTCACTGAAGTACTGAAGGAAAATTAATTGCATACTCTGCCAAACCAGCAGGCAAGCATAGGATATAACATTTTCACACATTCAACAATAAAGAAAATTAACTCCCACATATGAAATTACATAATGTTATCCAGCAAACTTAAAATATGAACCAAAACAGAGGAAGACATGAAATCCAAGAAATAGCACCAACCTCGGAATAAAATAAGCACCAAACTTGCAGCTGTGCAACAAATCTAAGGAACAAACAGTCTATACTAAACAGGAGACAAAAAGTTCTAGGAGGTATCTGACAGAAAAGCAGCATGGGGTACAAACTTTGAAATTGTATGCTATCCTTATAAATCTGGAACTCAGAGAGACAGGAAAGTCAGTTAAGGACAAAAAAACTAAAGATGATTAGAAACTTTTGGAAAGGCAAAGAACTGTACAATGCTGAAAATGCAATTGGCCGGGTGCAGTTGCAGCTCACACCTGTAATCTCAATACTTTGGGAGGCTGAGGTGGGTGGATCCCTTGAGCCCAGGAGTTCAAGACCAGCCTGGGCAACATGGCAACCCCCATCTCTACAAAAAAATATCAAAAAAGTGTAGTCAGGAGTGGTGATAACGTGCCTATAGTCCCAGTTACCGGGGAAGCTGAAGTGAGAGGATGGCTTGAGTGACAGAATGGCTTGAGCCCAGAAGGTGGAGGGTGCAAACATCACTGCACTCCAGTTTGGGCAACAGAGCAAGACAGGAAGGACAGAAAGGAAAGGAAAAAGGGAAGGCAACAGGGAAGGGGAAGGGAAGGAAAAAAGGAAAGGGGAAAGGGGAAAGTGAAAGGGAAAAGGGAAAGGAAAAGGAAAAAGGGAAAGGAAAGGGAAAAGGAAGAAAAGGAAAGGAAGTAAAGCAAAAAAGAAAAGGAGAAGGAAAGGAAACAAAAAAGGAGAAAGGAAAAATATAACCATCATATGTACTACTTGGCTTCACAGCAAAAAAAACACTACATGGTCATAATAATGTGAAAGTAATTATTTTAACTTTGACAATTATTGTATAGCAAAACAAAAGAACTAAATTATGGCTGTAGAACAAAATATAAATGTTAACAGCCTTGATATTATAAAGGACAATAATTCTGAAAAAGAATTGAGAGAGGGAGGTTGGTAAAAGAAAGAGTAAAGGGATGAATATCATTATCATACAAAGTGCTAAGTCCACAAATACTCTATTAGTTGCTAGAAAAAGAAATAAAAGTATAAACCCTTACTATGTTCAGATAAAGAGAAAACATGAGATTATAAATAAGCTTAATATTTTCAAGTTAAAAATAAACCAAAATCAACAACAAAAACTAATTATTTAGAAATACAAAAGCCAAAACATTAAAACAGATAGATTTAGACAGTGTTTTCCCTATGGAGAACGAGAATAGGAGCAGAGAACAATGAGGCAAGGAAATAGTGTTTGTTAAGTCATTTAATATTTTTTGTATTTGTATATCATGTGCAGAATTACTTTGATAAGATTTTTAAGCAGTAAATATTAAAATGGTTTGTTCAATATTACAGCAAAAACATTTATAGCACCACATAACTGCATACATGTGTGATAATTAAGAAGTCCATTGAGTCAAAGAAAATTTATTTTATTTCCCTTAGAGAAAATGCCATATGGTAAATAGGGTTAAATTCCCTGTTCTTTTAAACTTATTCACAATTAAGTTTGTAATATTAAACTGCAAAAAGTGAAAGACAAAGACGAAAGAAAATCTTAAAACAAAGGTTATCAAAGAAGCAACATTTAGACTAATGGGTGAAGCCAGAAGGCAGCAGATTAGTATTTTAAATGTGTGGAAAGAAAATACCTACAAATCTTAAACTCTCTATACCCGAGAAAATATCCTTAAAAAAATGAAAGAAAAATAAAGACAATTCTGACAAACCAGAAGTGGGACTTTGGTACACAAAAAGAAAACTCTGATAGATGTTCTCTGAGAAGAGCAAAGGGAAGAAAAAAGATTCAATATGAAGTATCAGCAATGTAGAAAGGAAAGCAAAAACAAAAGAAGCAGTAAGTATACAGATATACAAACACTGAATGAATAAAAACAGTAACATCATATAGGAAATTAAAAATACAGAAATATTAAAATAACAGAACCAGTAACAAAGTTGGGAGTTAAAACTGTTCTAAGATCCTTGTATGGTATAACAGAGTAAAGTTACTAACATCAGATTTGTATAAGTTGAGAATGCAATGTAGTGATCACTAAAATAACCGAAAAAGCATAAAAATGCCAAAATCGTGGGAAGAAAGAACAAACAAATTTTTAAAATACTCGACTGGCAGTTTCAGCTCCAACAAGTAAAAGGCTTTAAAGTTATCACTCCCACCCTGACAAGAAAAAGGCTAAACCAACTGAAAATCAATTAATTTCCTTGGATCTATTAGAAAATTGAGGACACAGAGCAAACCACCACCTAAAGATATGGAGAGGAAGCAGGTAAAGCCAGAGAGTCATGGACGAGCTCTATTTATTACCTGGAGTAGAAGCTGCTGGAGCCATAAATTAGCAGGAACACTATTAGTCTCCCAGAGCAGTTCTAACAAAACACCACAAAGTGGGTAGCTTGAAAGAAGAGAAATTTATTCTCCTATTTCGGGAGGCGAGAGGGCAAAATCAAGATATCAGCAGGGTTAGTTCTTTTTGGAGACTCTGAAGTATCACTCCATGCCTCTATCTGGCTTCCGGTGGCTGCCAGCAATTTTTAGCATTCCTTTGCTTACATAATTCCAACCTCTACCTCCATCTTGACATGACCGTTCCACTGTTACGTCTCCATCTCAAATCTCACCCTCTCCTTACTCTTTTCCAAGGACACTAATCATTCAGTTTATTAAGAATTTCTTCATCTCTGAATCCTTAATCACATCTGAAAAGACTATTTCTCTCTCTTTTTTTGACGTAAAGTCTTACTCTGTCACCCAGGCTGGAGTGCAGTAGAGTAATTTCGGTTCACTGCAACCTCCACCTCCCAGGTTCAAGTGTTCCTCCCACTTCAGTCTCCTAAGTAGCTGGGACTATAGGGATGCACCAACATGCCTGGCTAATTTTTTGAAATTTTTCTGTAGAGGCATAGTCTCATTATATTGCCCAGACTTGTCTCAAACCCCTGGGCTCAAGTGATCCTCCCATTTGGCCTCCCAAAGTACTGAGATTACAACAGGCGTTAGCCACCATGCCCAGCCAACTATTTGTAAATCTGTAACATTTACACGTATGAAGGGTTAAGACTCAGACATACCTTTTTTGGGGACAAAAATTCAATCTAGTACAAACACTTAAGTGGTAATTTTGATGACTTGCTGGAGGCTGACTGTGGAATAGCATGAAAGTGGGAAACTCCTAAGGGAATGCTGTCCTATAGGGGAGTCCCCACACTTTCGTGGGTTTTATGGTACTGCCAGATTCTAACAGAAAAGAGCCAAGAAGGATCGCCTTATAGTTCTGGCAAGGAGGAAAAGAAAAGTAACCACTGTGAAATACAACCTGAGTATTCTCTGCAACAAAGGCCTACACTCGAGGGGAAAGACTGTCAGGGGCTTTATACCACCTAGGAATGGGAATTTCCCGGATTCTAGTCCACTCCACAGCTCCAGGACATCAATCTACTAAAAAACAGAAATTTAATAATTAAGATTATAGTATATTTCCCCTCTCCCACATGCTACCACCACATCAATGAGGCTCCAGCATTTACAGCTGAAAGAGCTGCAAGATGCAGATTCTATCTGAGAAAGAGTTCTTAGGGAAACCCAAAGAAAGCAAGGAAGACAGAAACAAAGACACTACAGGAATGTGAACCCTCTGGCACCTACAGCTAGAGCAAACATTAAACACAATCCAACACCTAGGCAGATAAATATAAAGCCTCACACTAATGATTTAACTACCGCAGTTCCTATTACCTAATATGACATATCCAATCTTCAAAAAATTTCAAGTCATGCTAAGAAGGCAAGAAACACCAAGTCTAAAGAGACAAAGCAAGCATCTGAACCAGACTCAGATATAACACATTATTTTTTAGTTATCTGGCAGGAAATTTAAAATAACTATGATTAATATGCTAAGGGTGATGATATAAAAAGCAAATAACATGCAAGAAAAAATGGATATGGTAAGCACACTGAATCTCTAGAAAAGAAACAGAAGGAAAAGCTGGAAATCAAAAACAATACAACAAATAATCGATAACACTGACACATTCATCAGTAGACTATACATAGTCAAGGAAAGAATCAGTAAGCTTGAAGAGAGGTCAAAAGAAATTTTCCAAACTGAAATGCAAAGAGAAAAAGAATTATAAAAAACAAAAAAATCCCAGGACAGAATATCCAAGAAATGTGAAAAACTTCAAGAGGTACAAACACACATAATAATTGGAATTCCAGAAGAAGATGGGAAACAGAGCAGAAGAAATATATGAACTAAAAATGGCTGAGAATTTTCCAAAAATAGTAAGGTACACCAAACCACACATCCGGAAAACTAAGAGAACAAAATTAGGATACAAACAAAAAAAATCTACACCTAGATGTATCACATTCAATGGAAGAAAATCAAAGGCAGAGAAAATCTTGAAAGAATCCATCACAAAATATCACCCTATCTATTGAGGTACAAGGATAAGAATTACAGCAGGCTTCTCATCAGAAAACATGAAGGCAAGAAAGCATGGAATAAA
Source organism: Rhinopithecus bieti (assembly GCF_001698545.2). Taxonomy (NCBI): domain Eukaryota; kingdom Metazoa; phylum Chordata; class Mammalia; order Primates; family Cercopithecidae; genus Rhinopithecus; species Rhinopithecus bieti. The sequence goes on along the minus strand of NW_016813121.1, from coordinate 730,575 downwards.
ATATTTAAAGCATTGGGGGAAAAAAAAAACCAACCTAGAAATCTGTATCAAGTAAACTTATCCTTCAAAGGGAAAGAGAAATAAAGACTTTTTTAAACAAAAACAAGAATTCACTGCCAGCAGACCTGCCATGGAAGAAATGTTAAAAGAAGTTCTTCAGAGAAAACGAAAATTATACAAGTCAGAAACTCAAATCAATATGAAGAAGGAGCACAGAAGGAATAAATGAAGATAAAACAAAATAATGTTTTTATTCTTAATCGATCTAAAAGATAACTGCTTAAAAGTCATAATAGTAACAATGTATTGCATGATTATAGCATATGAACAGGTGAAATTAATGAATGTCATAAGGGACAAGAGGAATAAGGAATACTCTATGGTACCGGCACTACACATGAAGTGTTGCAGTGTTATTTAAAGCTGAATTTAACACTAGCTATAAATGTATATTGCAAACTCCAGGGCAAGCACTAAAAATAAAAATTAAGTATAACTGAATGTTAAAAGAGAACCTAAAATGGAATCATATAAAACCCTCAAACAGAAAAATGGAGAAAAAATAATGCAACCAAAACTGTTATTTGAAAACATCAATAAAATCAATAAATCTCTAGAAAGAATGACCAAGGGGAAAAAACAGAAGGCCCAAATTACTAATATCAGGAATAAAAGAGGGAATATCTCTACAGATCTTACATTCATTAGAAAAATAATAACTTGCGGCCAGGACTTCAAGGCCAGCCTGGGTAACATAGCAAGATGCTATCTCTACAAAAAATAAAAATACGTGTGTGGGCCAGTACCTATAGTCCTAGCTACTTGGGAGCCTAACAGGGGAGGATCCCTCGAACCCAGGAGTTCGAGGTTGCAGTGAGCTACAATCACACATTTGCACTCCAGCCTGGGCAACAGAGCAAGACCCTGTCTCAAAAAAAAAAAAAAAAAAGATTACAGGTGTGAGCCACCAAGCCCAGCCTTCCATGTACCAAGAAGGCACCATCTTTGAACTCTCCTCACTAGACACCAAATTTGCCAGTGCCTAGATCCTGGACTTTCCAGCCTGTGAGCAATACATTTCTGTTGTTCATAAATTACCTAGTCTAAGGTATTTTGTCATAGCAGGGATTGAAGGGATTATGACAGAAATTCGTAACAAAACTGTGTAGAGAGGAGAAATTTCTAAACTTAAAATAAAATGGTCAAAGCTTCAAAGTAACTAAACTGGAAACAGGCAGTAAATACTTGCAACAAACAAGAAAATGAATTAAAAGCATTTACAAAAACCAAAAAAAGGAAATCTCAAACTGAAAGCAGGTAAAAGAAAGTAAAGTACATGACTTAAAATGAAGTACAGCAAACTCTAAGAACTTAATCCTTACCTAAAAAAAAAAGTTTGGCTTAACTTGGTTCTGTTTGTGGGTGCTGGCTAGGCATTTTTTTAATGGGTTTACTAGTTGTTAACAACTTTTAAAAAAAAAATCAGTATTTAAACAAAAGGATATCTGAAAATCAAGCTTAAAATCTTAAAATCCATAATTTTTTTAAATTATTACTTGCAAAATATTGGTGGCAATATTATAAAAGATTTTCTACTAGTCTGCTTTAATAAATATGCATTATTTTGATAATAAAAAATCACTTCAAAAAAATAAACAACTTACACAAATTCCAAATAGGCGTAAGTTGTATGGGCATTGACTACTTTTAATTCTTGTCAACACAATACGGATAAATATCACAATGGCATCTAACAGAGTCTGTCAAATTAACCTTACCTATATTATACCACTGATCATAGTATACTATTGAGTATTAACCTTTATTACGGCAGATGACAAAATATAAAAAATTACACAAAAATATATTTCAGTATGAGGTAAAAAAATAATTACAAGCTTTACTCTCAAAGAAGTAGTAGTAATATGATGAAAATAACGGTTCCACCTCTTATTTCCTGATTTTTATATATATTACACACACACACTCACACACAGGCACACACGTATCAGGGAGAAAGAAATATATGTATTTACTTTTTATTCCCAGGGCTAAGTATTTCTTACCACAAACCAAAAGACTTTACCATAAATTATTCCCAGAACTAAATATTTATTCTTTACCATAAATAGAGAAATGCAAAACTGATTAGCATTTCTTAATGTCATTAATAACATTTCCTTATTTAAGTCCTCTGAAGTTAGGTACCAGATCCATTAGTCAAAATACTACTAATAAAAAGGACAATATCATCCTAAAGTCCTTTTAATTACATATTAGAAATTCCATCATTTATTTTCTCAAGCTTGTTAAATACGGAACTGATAAGCAGCATTTCTGACATGTTTTGCAACAGAGATAAGTAAATGTAGTCATTCTTAAGATAGTGAACAAACTGCACACAAAACCCACCCTTCCTCTTTGTACTTCAAATAGCATACAAAGGTTTGCATAGTACAATACACTCTTAGCACATATCCAAAGAGAAAAAGAGAAGGAAAATTGATATAAGGAAATTTTTACACAGTATTATATTCTTCCTAATGTTACTAAATTAGAATAAGTGACAGATATCCACAAAAAAAACCTTAAAGTTTAAAAAACAAAAAAGATTTTATCTCGAAGACTGATTACTTGAGACAGTTCTAAAACAAAGAAAGTACCACGTACATGTGATTAATGACTTGTCCTAAAATAATAAGTCTTAAAACAAAAAACATACAAAATCTAAAGAGCAAACGAGTTGGAAAATTTAATTAAATACTCTCATTCCTCATCTTTATTCCCACTATTAACTACAAAAAAAAAACACTAGAAATTATTTTTAAGCATGTTTCAAGCCAAATCAAAAAAAAAAAAAACCCCATATGAATTGCCATCATAAAGTTTTATAGAACTCACCAAAAAACAACCCTAGGAAAACTTTTGGGTATGTAAGTAAAAGACCAATGTGTCACAGTTAAAATTTGTCAAAAGTCTCTTAAGAGGCCAGGCATGGTGGCTCATGCCTGCAATCCCAGCACTTAGGGAGGCCGAGGTAAGAGGACTGCTTGAAGCTCAAGAGTTCAAGACCAGCCTGGGCAATATGGCAACCCTATGTCTTCAGTTTTTGTTTTGTTTTTTTTTTTTAATTAGCCAACATCGTGATGGCACATGCCTTAGTCCCAGCTACTCAGGAGACTAAGGTGGAAGGATCACTTGACTCCAGGAGGTCAAGGTTGCAGTGAACTATGATAGTACCACTATACTTCAGCCTAGGCGACAGAGCAAGACCCTGTTCCTTAAAAAAACAAACAAAAAAAAAGTCTTCAGAGAAAATAGTTAAACAAATGAATACCAATCTACAGTTTTTAGATGATAAATATTTAAATTTCTTCATTTTTTAAACCACACTACGAGAGTTATTTCAATTCATATTACTTGCTCTGTTTAACTCAACAATCTTCCTTCTCAAAATTTTTTAAGATATAATTAAGAGAATGAGTTTTAAAATCAGACCAATGAAAGTTTGATTCTGTCTCCTCCACATCTTATCTCTGACTCGGACAAGTAACAATCCCTCTAACCTCATTTCCTGAACCTGAAGAATGGGAAGTCTAATGTTTTACCTCATGTTCTTGTGGGGAACTGAGTGATCCGTACATTCAGCCTAGCATAGTAAGAATTCCCTAAACGTTAATAATTAAGAATCAACTAAAAATGAATTTTAAAATTACCAAAAAATGGGAAGTTGCTATATAAGAATTTCCCTCAGTTTCCAAATAGACTTTTATTTTTTAAAAAACTAGTCGAATGTAGCCGGGCACGGTGGCTCACGCCTGTAATCCTAGCACTTTGGAAGGCCGAGGCGGGTGGATCACCTGAGGTCAGGAGTTCGAAACCAGCCTGGCCAACCTGGTGAAACCCCATCTCTACTGAAAAGAAAAAATACAAAAATTAGCCGGGCATGCCAGGTGCCTGTAATCCCAGCTACTCGGGAGGCTGAGGCAAGAGAATCGCTTGAACCCAGGAGGTGGAGGTTGCAGTGAGCCGAGATCATGCCATTGCACTCCAGCCTAGGGGACAAGAGCGAGACTTCGTCTCAAAAAAAAAAAAAAAAAAAAAAAAAAAACTAGTTGAGTGCAGTAATGAAAAGCAGGGAAGGGTAGAAAAAAGAAGTTCAATCTGTAGCTGACTACACAATCGAGGTAACTCACTACCTGAGGACCAAACTAAAGATTTTTAAAACATAATTAAGTTACATAGACAACTACAAGAACCTGTAAGAACAATAGCAGTAAGAATCATTAAAAATTCAGAAGTAATCATTTGAGTTTCTCCATGGTTCCAAGCATCCACCCAAAATAAACACATACAGAAAACAAAAATCTAAATGCTTCATTATTTTTTAAGAAACAAAGTCTCACTCAGTTGCATAGGTTGGAGTGCAATGGCACAACCATGGCTCACTGTAGCCTCAAACTTCCAGGCTCAAGTAATGCTCCCACCTCAGCCTCCCAACTAGCTGGGACTACAGGTGCATGCCACCACACCCGGATATCTCTTTTTCTTTTCTTTTTTTTTGTAGAGATGGAGTCTTGCTTTGTTGCCCATGCTGGTCTCAAACTCCTGGTCTCAAGCAATCCTCCTGCCTCAGTAAATTCTCATAATCAAAAAATATTGAGCACTTGAAATGTGGCTAGTACAAACTGAAATGTCATATAAATGTAAAATATATATCAGATTTCAAGATTTCTTTCATATATAAGAAAAAAGGTAAGCTATCTCAATTAATAACTTTTTATACTGAATACATTATGAAATAATGTACTTTCTTTAACCCAACATACATTCAAAATATTATTAAAATTAATTTCATGTTCCTTTTTAAATGTGGCTACTAGAAAATTTTAAATTACATATATGTAACTTAACCCAGTATGTCTCAAAGAATATATATGTATACTTGCTTCACAACACCTACCTTAAAGATTTTATCATTTTATAGTTCAAACATTAAGTTATTTTGAATGAACTCTTTAAGCTAAAAATTAAGCCTTTATGCCTAAATGTGTTTAACAAGTTAAATTGGAGACCCATACAGAAATGTCTCTCTCTGCCAAACTTTCCCTTTATTTATATACACGGAGTAGGCAATCAGCAGATTCACCTGACAAGATTCTTAACATCCCTGATTACTGATTCTCTATTAAAGGGACTTAAGAGCTTCACTGAGCCATACAGAAAGGATTAAAGAGTTTATTTCTTAAAAAAATGTTAGATCTCATCCATGACCTTGAAACAGTAATTTCATTAGGCAACATCCTATTAGTCTGTTTTAGGTGGACATATTTCAATATATTTAAATTTTGTATCATTTGTTAGGTTGGCCCTCTCTACCCAATTACTCCAAATTAAAGTATTATTGAACCAGACTTAGTGGATACATAGCAGGCTCCCAATTTTCTGCTAGTCAATACAAGTGTTAAATTTTGTAAATACACTAAAATAAGTGATACAGTCTCCAGCATCAATGAGCTCAGATCAAGAAAGGTCATTTACACACTAAGAGAATAACAAAGAAGTTTTTAAGTTTTAAACTATGAAGTTCTAAGCATAAGTTCAACTGCGTTTTGTAGCATATAATCTAGGAATTTAGAATAATTTGTGAGAAAAAGGGTTACATTGAGATTTGAAATATAGCCGTTTATTTCCATTTGACACTCATTCTGAAAATTTAACAAATTTATTTTCATCATTAAAAAAATTGTTTTGATCTGCTTCCTAAAATGTGTTTGATAAGAACGGCCAAATTAGTAGGTAAGTAAAAATGAATTCCTCTTAAATGGTTGTGCACAAATGCCCACACACACACCAAAACAGGCAAAATACTCACCAGACTGCAACCTACTACAGCACAACAGGAAATTTAATTAAAGTTTAAGGCAAAACTTGGATCTTAGGAGAACATACTTCTAAATAAACCGAAAGTTGTTTCTAACACAAAGAATGAGAAAACCCCTAGAGAACAGTATACACATTTGAAAGACCAACTTTAAATGTCTCCTAAAAATACTCTAACCAAGACTGCGCAGTCTCAATTTTACAAATACAGTATATGAACTTCTACATTTACAATCCGAAAAACTTTGGCACTTGATTATTACAATAATTGTGATAAATACTCCAGGAATGACACTTTTAAAGTCAGTCTAGATGTTAGGTAAATACCCAGCTTCTTCAGTACTGGGAACACTGACAGGACAGTCAGAAGGATAAGACAGTTTTAATATTTCAGGTAAAAGTACACATCTCAACGGATCAGCTCAAGAGAAGGCTTGCTTCATTCTAAAGACTCCTTGCCAGAAGTGGAGGAAAAAATACCTTAGCTACTGCCAGTACTCAGTATATCATCACTGGTCAAACTAATGAGCGATGAACAAATCCCATTTCCTTCAGTGCAGGAGTCTATATTCTAATATTCCATATGCTTCTCCTATTACATTTTAACATTTCTGACATTGACCCTATACTCTCATTTATTTCTCTAATGGATTCATATATCAACTTTCATTGTTATTATGTTGTCTTACTCCTATCACATAAGCCATCCCAACACATTCATGACATTCATCAAAAACTGGAGGGAGGGAGAGGCAGAAGCATTTACGTCAGAACCCAGGGGTTGTGAGAAGTTTAAAAAAAAAAATGTGATTCTAATTATATGCCCAATCCTTAACACTTGTAAACTACTTAAGGCACCAAAACTTTTATTTATCCTAAATCCCCAAGCATTTAACATGACATTAACACATTCTTCACATTAAGGAAAATACTTATTGATTAATCTCTCATCAGCAGCTTCTTTGCTTGATGATGTGCCCTTGTGACAGGCCCTTTTTCTTAATATTGGTGTTAACTGTAATTATCACCACACTTAAAAGTGAAGTTATGCATCACTTAACAATGGGGATGCATCCTGGGAAATGTGTCATAATGTGATTCGGTCCATGTGTGAACATCACAGAGTGTACCTAAACCTGGATGGTACAGCCCACTACCTGCCTAAACTATAGGGGATAGCCTATTGCTCCTAGGCTACAAACCTGTACAGCATGCTATTGTACTCAATACTGTAGGCAACTGTAACACAATGGTATCTGTATATTTAAACATAAATAGGTATAGTAAAAATACAGCATAACTAATAAAAATGGTACACCTATATAGGGTGTACCTACCATGAATAGAGATTATAGGACTGGAAGTGGCACTGGGTGAGTCAGTGATTGGTGAGCAAATGTGAAGGCCTACGACATTAGTATACACTACTACAGATTTTATAAACACTATACACTAAAGCTAACTACTTTTTTTTTCTTTCTTTCTAATTTTCTTTCAAAATTAACCTTAGCTTACTGTAACTTTTTTACTTTATAAACTTTCTTACTCTTTTGTAATAATATTTACAACACCAACAGATTGTATAGTTGTACAAAAGTATTTTCTTTCTTTATATCCATATTCTATAAGCTTTTTTCCATTTAAAAATTCTTTCCGTTTTAATCCTTTTTGTTACAAGACACAAACACACATTAGCCTAGGCCTGCAAAGATCAGGATCATCAATATCACTGTCTTCCACCTCCATGTTTCATCCCACTGGTAAAAAATGTGCATAGCGCTGTCATCACCTACAATAACAATGCCTTTTTCTGGAATACCCCCTGAAGGACCTGCCTGAGGATGTTTTACAGTTAAACTTCTTTTAATAAGTAGATGTATTCTCTAAAATAACAATTAAAGAACATAGTATAGTAAATACATAAGCCAGTAACACAGCCATTTATTGTCAATATATGTACCATATATAAATGTATGTATGTGCTATACTTTTATACAACTGGTAGTGCGGGATTGTTGACACCAGCATCATCACAAACACAGTGAGTAATGCGTTGCACTACTATAGTGAGATGGCTACAACTCACTAGAGAAGAGGAATTTTCCAGCTTCATTATAATCTTAGGAGACCACCACCCAAAAACGTGGTTTATTATTGACCAAAACGTTCCTAAGGGGCTCATGATTGCATTCTACTAGCAACTCCTAATGATTACACAGTCACACCCTTGGAATTATCCGGACGCTGAATCATCAAAAAGAACCTAACCTAAGTGGCACTAATAAGGTACTAAAACAGATACTGGAATCCAGGCTCCCACGGTAGTCACCTCTGTTTTGCAAATGAGTTGAGAAACTGAACAAGATCATGATGGGAAGTTTAACCAGCTACATAGTATTTGAAAGATTATAAAATACAAGTCTACTGGAGCCACTGGAAAGGACAGGTTCCAGGAAAGAAAAAATCCATAACAATACCTGACATTGGAACAACATCTTAAGCCATTATCAATTTAGAATAGTGAATTTTTTTAAAAGCAGTGTTTCTTCTAGGTAAAAGCACCTTTAAGTGCAAACAATTAGTAAATATGCTTTCAGTAAATCAAATAGGGTTCAATGAAAATGGTCAGGAAGAGTGTAGAACATCTAGGAATCTGAGACCTTCAGAAACAAAAACCAAAACATAACAAAAAAAAAAGAGGTAATATCAAGTTTAGTCCAAAGAAGAAAACATTTAGGAGCCCAGAAGGAAAATGCCTACTTCACTTGTGGTTAAAACCAAGGTTATGATTCAAAAATGAGTACAGCATGGTCTCGGGTTAGTGAAGTCCTAGTAAAATTGTATCTGTTTAAGAGACATAATAAATGTCTCTACTGTGAGCTACTGTCTAAATATCTACCTAATGTAAGCCAAAAAAAAAAAAAAAAAAAAAAAAAAAAAAGGCAGGGAGGAGTGTGAGGGAGTATTGCCAAAGACAGGTACACAGTACCAAAAATAAAAATAAAAAAAGCAACAGCAAGAAAGGTCTTTCTAATAGCTAGCCAACCACGACTTCAGTGAAACCAAGAGACTCGTAATTACTAATACTTTCAAGTTTCTTGTGCCTTATGTGGCCATTTATTATTATATTTACAGTTACAACTGCTTAACACCCTAAAGGACTGTGTACTTGTTTCTGAAACAGAAAGATATGCTGAGGTTTTACAATCTGCTTCACATTGGGTATGAAAGGAAAAGGAACCTAGGTGAAAAGAGACGGAGCAAAAAAAAAAAAAAAGCAGGCACATCAAATCCCTGGGACCAAAGAAACAGAGGGGGTGGCAATCTATACCCAGGGAATATCCTCCAGCGTTTGAGGATCCCATTTCACCCAGTAATTCTGGACCACTAGTACCATACTTACAGATTCAGCTACTAATGCAGACTACTAATGTAGTCCCAGGACAGAAAATATATAAGCTTAGGGGATCACTGTCTTGTATTACCTCTTGGTTCATCCTAAATAATTCCAATAACTAAGCTCACTTTTGTTCCTACAAATACCCACCTTGTATTTCTCCAATAAGAAATCCGGACCCTGTCTCATTTTGTTTCCCTGTGACTAGGTTTTCAAGGCCTACTGCCAGACCCCATTTCCTCCCTTTTCCCCCAGGATGCCAGTCTGAATCTCTACCTAGTGCCTGGTACCAGCCACCATGCCACTCCCAAACATGTACACACTGCACTTTGCCAAATATATCCCTGATGCTGACAAGCTGACCGTAGGCACATATAGACTTCCATCCAGACTTCCCAAACTAGTGTTCTGTCCCCTCCCCCATCTAGAAAGACTTACTGCCTGACTGCTGAGATAATTTGGTCCCTAAATCCTGCTTGTGTTAAATCTGAATAGCAGTCAGATAGCGAATGTACAACTAAGCAGTAACAGCTCCATCATGACGATTACCCAATTTACCTATATTTCAATCACATCTTAATAGTTTTTATTTGTTCTTTCTTTTCTGAACGTAAAATCTGAAAACTTTCAGATCTTTCACAACTTGCTTCATCAGTTTACCTAAGAAACAGGTCTGTAGCTCCACCTAATTCTCACCCAAATGAAAAATCATTATACTTTTTTCTCTACCTAGCTGCAAGCCCTTGACACAATGACAATTTTTTATATACATTAAAATAAGCATTTTTATCATTCAAAATATATTTAACAACAGGGAATGATAATCTCTGACAGGAGGATTCTCTGACAGATCTGGATTATGAATAAACAAAAATGTAGCACTTTGGGTTTTATAACTATTTATTTTAAATGCCTTAAAAATTAGATTTTAGTTAATATAATCTCATTTTAGTTTGCAAATCCCTCAATCAGAAAGGTACACGCTGGGCAAGGTGGCTCACACCTATAATCCCGGTACTTTGGGAGGCTGAGGCTGGCAGATCACGAAGTCAGGAGACCGAGACCATCCTGGCCGACACGGTGAAACCCATCTCTACTAAAAATACAAAAAATCAGCCAGGCGTGGTGGTACATGCCTGTAGTCCCAGCTACTCAGGAAGCTGAAGCAGACTTGCTTGAACCCGGGAGGCAGAGGTTGCAGTGAGCCAAGATTGCGCCACTGCACTCCAGCCTGGGCGACAGAGCAAGACTCCATCTCAAAAAAAAAAAAAAAAAAAAAAAAAAAATGTACAAAGCAAACTTCCAGCTCATTTCTACAGGAAACTATGAAATATTATAAATGTGAATTTTCAGCCTTAATGTGATTTTACAAAATTTAAACTACTCAAATTTTGAAACCTCAAAAAAAAATCTGATGAGTACTTAAATAAGGAAAAGAATTACTACATTTGCCAGTGATTCAACTTTGAAACAAAAATTTCCTAATATTCTTTTTTCATGCTCTGGAGTAGTTTAATTGAAGTAAATCCTGATACAGAAAGGTGAACCATTAGCAGCCAATTTCCATTTGCAACTACTTATCTGTATGAATCAAGATTTTATCCAGGCCAGGTACAGTGGTTCGGCTGTAATCCCAGCACTTTGGGAGGCCAAAGCAGGTGAACTGCTTGAGGCCAAGAGTTTGAGACTAGCCTGGGCAAGATAGGGAGAGCCTGTATCTACAAAAAAATTTAAAACTAGGCCAGAGGTGGTGGTGCGCACCTGTAGCCCTGGCTACCTGGGAAGCAGAGGCATGAGTTTGAGGCTGCAGTGAGCTATGATCACGCCACTGAACTCCAGCCTGGGTAACAGAGCAAGACCCTGTCTCTAAAAATAAGTAAATAAATAACATATAAATAAAAAATTTTTAAATATTCTCTCCAAACAATACAACAAAGTAACATAAAGAAATCACTCTATTATAAAAGTGCATATATCATCTAAACTAACTGCAAAATTTGTCTATTAAAACCACCACGAGGCCAGGCACAGTGGCTCACGCCTGTAATCCCAGCACTTTGGGAGACTGAAGCGGGCGGATCACCTGAGGTTAGGTGTTCAAGACCAGCCTGACCCACAGGATGAAACCCTGTCTCTACTAAAAATGCAAAAAGTAGGTGGGTGTGGTAGCACACACCTGTAATCCAGCTACTCGAGATGCTGAGATAGGAGAATCACTTGAACCCAGGAGGTGGAGGTTGCAGTGAGCTGAGATCACACCACTGCACTCTAGCCTGAGCAACAGGGCAAGACTCCATGGGAGGTGGGGGGAGGCGGAGAACATGACTGATACGTTTTATATACATGAGCTTATAAAATAAACTAAAAAGTTCACCACCTTATCTAAAATCATTAAAGAGAAATTCTGCCCTTAGAAATCTGCTTAATCTTTCAAAAAAATTCACAAATATTCCTTTTCGGGCTCTAGAAACGCTAACACTTTGTGCCATTTGCTTTCTGCCTAATTCTGCTTCAAAATGCCAAACTGTATTTTTAGAACAAGAAAAATAAGCATTGCCTATCTGTCTCCCTAGAGCTCTTCCCTAATTCTTTCACACAGAATACCTCAAATTTCTCAACAGGCATTTTACCGCAATTAACAAAGGTAGACACTAAAAACATTACTTTAACATAAAATTCAAATAAGTCTACTAGTAGTCATCCCACTTAAGAGTTTTTCCTAAGCAACTGAAGTTTTTACCAATAATAGACTTTGGCACAGTACCTCCAACATTGAAAAAAGTATCTACATGATTTCTGTAAGGTTATGTCACATAAAATTCAGTTTCTGCATTAGTGCAAAATCACCTCATCCCACTGGTCCTTTATTTAAAGAAAATATCCTACTTCTAACAAAGGTTAAAAATTGAGAATTTTTTTCTCCAAGTTGGTACAAGAATTAGGGAAATCATTTGAAAATGAAAATAACCACCAGCACTGGCAATGTTCTAAGCACTTTACAAGTAGTAACTCACTCAATCCTCCTAACAACCTATGAGGCTGGTATTTTATTCCATTTATAGATTAAGAAACTGAAGCACAGAGAAGTGATGCGCTCACTCACACAGCTAGTAGGCAGAAGAGAATTTGACCTCAAGTAGTCTCCATCCAGAGCTCATGCTTTTCACTCTCTAGCTGTACCTCCTAAGCATAAGAACCACCACTTAATAGGCATCCAAGTTATCGTACACAAAAAACAATTAATATTTTTCATTTTGTGACAAATTAGATAAAATATCATGTAAATATTTTAGGCTGCATTTAAAATCGTAAGGAAAAAGGATGGCTGATAAAACCAAATAAATTAGATTTATATTAAAGAGCAAACTCCCTTTAAGTGAACTTGAGAATTTTATTATTACATGACCAATAAACTGAAAGAATACACTGATATGGAAATGTTTCACAAACACTTTACAAAAACTTCACCACAAATGCCCTAAGTAATATACCCTCAAAACACATTCTAAGTAGTCGAGAGTATACTAACATTGATATCCAAGTCTATACGAAAACTCAGCTAAACAGAACACAACAAATCAATCACAAGGAAAAAGCCTCTGGACAATCAAAACAGGTATTCCAATATCCAAGTATTGGTACACAATTATTTTTCTCAAGAGACGACTTCACACATTAAGTAAGGGCGTACTCATTTTTCTCCTATGCAGAATCACAAACCTGAATATGATTTCCACAATTCAAAAAAAAATAAGAAAAGGAAAGATGATGGGGGACACTAATCAGTTACAAGCACATCCAATAGCAAAGCAAAAAAAAAAAAAGTACTTAAATAATTTCAAAATGCAAACAAATATTATTTAGAATTTAGCTCAACAGCCCTATACGCAAAACAAGATTGCATCCCCAGGTCATCCAAAGAAGTTTAATTTTATTCTGCATCCCATTTAAGACAGAGAAGAACTGTATATTTAACTTTAGTATTATCTTAATCCAAAGCGGTTAAAGTGATTTTCTAATTTCATGCTTAAAAGAATACGCCCACAATTACCCTGCAAGCTCAACTAATCAATTATAAAATAATTCATTTGAAAATTCCAAATAGCAAATGTTTTATTTAACTGTTTTTGAGCTCAAGAGCACTTTTGAGTATAAACGTTACCTGAAAGCAGGAGGGAAGTGCAGGAGGGAACTTAAAATTAGATAAGTCTAAGAAAACAGAGAATAGCTAGGCGAGTGTCTGTAAACAATATGCTCAAAACATCCCCCACAAAGCAAAGTGTGGACAGAGGGTGCCACATCAGCAGTAGTCCGTAATCGTCCTGCTTCTAAATCATTTGTTAGTTACATGAATTATTCATTTCGGTAATGGTTTGTTGATATGAAGCAGCATCAACTCTAAAATGCAAAAAGTGATAGGGTCCTCCTGATCTGCTCTACAAAAATCAAACTTGGGTTTACTCTTACAGAACACTCTCTGCTTTATAGTGACAGAGCGTGTTTTGATTTTTTTTAAGCTATCCTTTTTTAAGTCGCTTTTAATTTTTAAAGGATTGAAGGAGTTAATGCCTAGCCCACACCGAACTTTGTTATCAAAAGAATTGTTACACCACTTAACAAAATTCCTTTTCAACCCGGCCTGCCACACATTCTGCCTTCTCTAACTTCAAACAAAACTATAAAGCACATAGTAAATAACATGTATTTTTCTCTCCTCCGGCAAGGAAGTCTAACTCCAAACAGGAAACTGCTCCTCAAAGGATCCAACACTGAAGTTCAAACCCAGTCCTCGGGAGCAGACTGCATGCTTAAGTGCCAACACACTTGCCTAGGTAGAACCCGAGTAAAACAAATACTCAAGCTTTCTTGTCCTTAAGGCACCCCTTGCGAGTTTTAGCAGGAGAAAATAAAAAGTTTTTGAACAAATTTCTCTCTCTCCTTAAACGTATACAAAGCCTCGCAGAAAATAAAGAAGTTGAAAGTGCTACTTTATCAAGTTTTCGATCGCCCTCCCCATCCCACGAGGAGGGGAGGGAAGGAAGGGGATGAGGAAGACGGGGAAGGTCAGGTCCGATTTTAGCTGGGCAAGGGGTTAGGAGAGGAGGCCAGGCGTCCCCGCCCCACATTCCGCACCTTTCTAGTGAACAGGAAAAGAGGCGGAGAAGGGAGCGCGAGGGAAAGCACCCGCGAGCTCTCCCACCAGTTTCTCCGAGAGAAGAGCAAGGTGGAAAGCAGGACAAGAAGGGGCGGTGGGGAGAATGGAGAGGGTGGGATACTGCCGCTCAGGGGCTGACCGCCGTCGCCTCCCCATAAGGCAGAGAAAGGGCACAGCCTCCCCGGATCTGGAAGGTCCGGAGGGGGGCCGGGAAGCGCCCGAGTCTCTTACCCATGCTGGGGGCTCTCGCGGGGAGAAGCCGACGTCTGCTCCTCCTCCTCGTCCTCTGGTGGCTTGCGCGGCCGCTCCCGCGGCTGGAGGCGGGACCCGCGCTCCGCGCTAGCCCCTCCTGAGCTCAGGCGGGGCGAAGACTAGCCTCCATCCGCCCGCAGCGCTCTCCTACCAGTCCCTTCAGCGCGGCCCGCCAGGCAGAGGCAGAGGCGGCGACAGCTCCTCACCCCTGGCCTCCGCAGAAGCCACGGCGGCGGGAGGGCCCTCCCCCGCCCGCCCAGACCGCGGTTTTCCCACCCTGGCAAGTCCCGCAGTGGGGAGGAACCCGCCGGTTTGCCCAGGCTCTCGGCTCCAACCGCGAGCGGCCGCCCAGCCTCGGAGCCCGCCCCTCGCCTCTTAGCACCCGCAGTTAGAAAAAGCGACACGGTAGACTAAGGTGGAGACCCAGACAGAGGCCGAGAAGGTGCGGGGAACTGGGTCCGGGAGGAGGAAAATCTCGCGAGAACGCCCTCGTTCTCCCCGCCCCACCCCGCCCGGTCGCGTTCGGGTTCTCTCCCGGACCCCCAGGCTGGTGCCAGGTGCGGTGACGTCACGGCCGGGGGTCCCGCGCCGCTGGCGTCCAGGTGCAGCGAGCGGATGAGGAAGCGGTGCGCAGAAGGTTGGGCTCACTTTTCCCCCGGAGGCTCGGAACAGCTTGGGCGGGCGTTGGGTCTGGTTTGTCGCCTCAGACGGATCAAAAGGTTTCTGCTAATAGGCAAAGTTGCCCCACTTTCCGCGGCGGCGACGCGTTGTTACTTTCTGCAGCGAAGCAGCCTCTGGAGGACCTTAAACGGAAAAGGCGGAGAGGAGGGCGAGCGCACTTCATTTCGACCTTTAAGGGAGGCCCAGATGCTGCCAGGCCCCTCAGTTTACCTTGCGAAGTTACTTACGGATCAGAAGCATTTGGTCTTCGTCGGGAGGGGGAGAAACCTAGGCATCAGATAAATTCTGTTTCACAGAAATAAATTACTGGATTCCTTTAGTCTCTTGTCAGCTGAAGGCAACTTTCTAATTTTTTTTTTCTTTATAAAGTATAATTTGAGTTGTTACTTGATCGAGAGAAAAATAGGCATCATGATTTGAAATATTGCCAGCGTTTTTTTTCTAGCGTGAATGTGAAGGAGGGCATAGGATTATTATAATCAGTCAAACATGAGTCTGGGAGTTATGAAGAAGTATAATTATTTCAGCAAGCTTTATTTCCCTCTCCTGTTTAAATACACTCAATTCCAGGGCAGATGTGTGTGAGCGTTTGTTGAACGCCAACTATTGTGCCTAGTGCCTTTTCAAGAAATTATGTAATTCTCAGTCATCCAGCACTGCAACTGACTTGCCCTTTGGAACCAGGCAGACATGGGTTCTTGAAACTCAACACAGCCATTTACTTTTTGTGGGACCTTGGATAAATTAACCTGGCTGAACTTCAATTTCTTGAGTATGTTGAAACAAATCTTGCAATGCAGAGCACAGTGGCCCCTAGTAGTAACCTTGTACGTATCCATTACCACTATTTCCTTTTGCCATCTTTTAATTCTAATACTTCTCAAAAGGTTGCATGTGGTAATTTTATAACATGAATGATCAAACACAAACAGCAGCCAAAAAGGAGAAAAGAAAAAAGTTCAATATACTCACCTAAACAAGATTACATTGACATCATGGAACATGTGCCTTTTTTAGGTAACAAATATATGTTGAGCATTATGTTGGTTGTCCCCTACCAAGCAAAAAAAAAAAAAAAAAGCTAAAGTACAGCGCTAATCCTCAGGGACTTTGCATTCTAGTGGGGGGGTGAGATACGAACACAAAGTTAATAGTATGAGGTAGTGAGAGTCAAATGCTTGAGAATCTAAAGGAAAACGAATTACTGTGGGCAAAGCAAGCTGTAAAGAGAAGATGTGAGTTGAACGAAAGCTGGGAGAAGGCAATAATTCAGTCTGGAGGAGTCCTAGAACTGAGAAGTAGAGGTGGATATGCAAACAGAGTATTTCTGAGTCTTTAAGAAATATGTGTGGCTCAAGCAGCCCATAAGGAAGGCCATTTATGCTTTGGAAGAATGAGGCTGGTGATGGGCTAAGAAGAATTTATGAAAGGACACAAAAATATAAGCTATTGGAAGCACATACATCGGTAGTAAATTCAAGGCCCAGAGACCTTAAGGTTCTAGAGACTTTAAATTTCCAGGTCTCTAGAATCCTTAATATTTAAAGAAGAAAGGCCAATGAATAGAATGGAAAAGAGGCTAAATAAAACAGAAGGGGGAATAAAGACTATCAGATTTTATTAAAAAAAAGAAAATATAATTTCAGCATATATATAATAGAATGTGTAATATATAACTATTCAGAATATATATATATATTAGAAAATTCAGATTAAAGGTTTTATCAATTGAATGATAAGGAAGTGGAGGCCACAGGTAAGGTAGATATTTTCTGAGAAGTCAGGTGACATGATCTGACAACATGATAAAATGTTTACAATCATTTCTGTCCTAGAAATTCCAGAATCTTCACATTGGTAATCCCAGCAATTTGGGAGGCCAAGGGAGGAGGATCACTTGAGCCCAGGAGTTTGAGACCAGCCTGGGCAACATAGCAAGACTCCATCTCTACAAAAAAAAAAAAATACAAAAACTAGCCCACGTGTGGTGGCACAGGCCTGTGGTCTCAACTACTTGGGAGGCTGAAGTGAGAGGATCACCTGAGTCCAGGGAGGTTGAGGCTGCAGTGAACTGTGATCCTGCCACTGCACTCCATCCAGCCTGGTGACAGAGTGAGACCCTGTCTCAAAGAAAAAAAAAAAATTCTAGTATCTGTTATTGCCATAATAAACGTATTTTACAAGTTTAAAACTTAAATTCACTTTGCAAATTCAGAGGCATTATTCACTGAGGTAATAATGAGATGTTGAATCATAGAAGTTGGAAGCATTAGGGAACAGAACCCGTAAGAATTGGTTGAGAAAACTGAAGTAACGCTAAGAAGTAATCGCAATCCCAAATTTAATATTGTTTTCCAAAGACAAAGCTAAAGGAAATTCTAACAGAAGAATGAAATCTAGAAATTTAATTTTAAACTTACAAAATGGTACGTAAAAATACCTTCTACACTTTTGAGTGCTATGCAATATTAGTTATTAATTATTCCGTTAAGCTCTTTTCATCTTTTAAATCTTAACCTTCTCAGCTATAAGAGGCCTTCAAGGTATAGCAGTATGTGTTATATGTTTTTATATGGCTAGCACTGTCTGCAGCTCAAAACTTTGCGTTCCCTGGCAATAATTATTAGTTGAATGAGAGAAAATATGGTGAGAAGATAATTTCTACTTACCACATATATTAAATTTAAATTCCTTTAATCTAAAAACAAATTATCTTTTACTTTTCCCTTTATTTTATTGTTACCTTTATGCTAGATTAAGTTTGTTTCCGTCCATCTGTCCTTATTCTTTGTATTCCAGTACAAATGGACTAACACCACTCTAATCATTCACTTTCTTTTTTTCTGCCAAGTACTGAACATGTTGATCTGACATCAAGGAGAACATTACAATTTCTGTGTGAATGACATAATTTCAGACCAACGTAATTCATGCTAAACTGCCATGATTTCTTCCTGAAGTTTTCTTAGAAATTTATCTGAAGATATCTATATTTTAAAAAATCATCTGCCTTCTTTCCTTTTGGTAAAAACTATTATAACCATGGAGATTATGCTAAAGAAAAATAAATGTTAACTGAATTGTATTATTTTGAAAGCACTCAGTTAGCTAAAATCTTGTAACTAATTCTTTTTTGTTTCTTTATTTTCATTCAAAAGTACTAGGTTTCCTGGAAAGTTTTCTTAGTGCTACCTTGTTTTGGCCTGTTTACTGTAAACTTAAGCCCAAATTACATCAATGTGTAACCCGAATTTTAAAAATCATTCTTTAGAAAACAATTGTCTGAAATAATAACCTCAATCAGAATGCCTATACTGTGAGATCATTGAAGCTGAAAAATGCCCCAGCTCAAACTGGTGGCCCATTCAGCTTGCAACAAAATCCTGTTCCTCTGCTAGCAACTTGGGGGATGTCCTCAGGCCTATGACCACTCTAAGCACTTTTCATTATTGCATAGTAGGAAAGAGTTTAATTAAAAACATGAGAACCCATCTAAATGAATTACTACTTGCTAACTGCAAGGACCTTTTTAATAGTGTTATTTGCACTTTATTCAGATGCTAGTGTCATAGGCCTTTAAAGGGAATCTCTTTCAAGAAGCATTACTCCTCCCAAATATTAAAGCTAGTTCCTTTTGAAGGGTCACATATTTTAAGTAATCTCAAATAACAAATACATTTGCATTTTCAAATATCAGGCAGTTAAATTATACACATGGTATTATGTAAATAATTTCCAGTCATGAGTACACATTTATTCAACTCAACAGATGTTTTCCTGATCACCCATTACAAATGAGCAGCTTCTGGATCATAAATATAGAGACAGAAAATAAAGTCCTTGCCCTTAAAAGAGAAAAGATTGAGGAGCCTGTTGAGGGTACATTGGAATTCCCAGTAAGGACAAGGAAGGGTAGTCAGGTAGCCAGGACAACAGGCAGGTATACAATCAAAAGCCCAGACTGGGCGTGGTGGCTCACGCCTGTAATCCCAATACTTTGGGAGGGCGAGGCAGGCGGATCACCTGAGGTCAGAAGTTCAAGACCATCCTGGCCAACATGGTGAAACCCTATCTCTCTACTAAAAATACAAAAAGTAGCTGGGCGTGGTGGCGGGTGCCTGTAATCCCAGCTACTTGGGAGGCTGAGGCAGGAGAGTCACTTGAACCTGGGAAACAGAGGTTGCAGCGAGCCAAGATCGTGCCGCTGCACTCCAGCCTGGGTGGCAGAGTAAGACTCCATCTCAAAAAAAAAAAGCCCAGGATGTCTTTGAGGTGCTCTGAGACCACACTCCAATATGGAGAGCCCTGTGTGCCAGGGAAGTAATTTGACGTCTTGTCCTAGAAGTAAGAGGCAAGTAATGAAGTATTTTAAGTAGGCAACTGATTTGCTTTTCCAGCTACATCCACGGTCATAGAAAAAAATGCTACAAGTCACAAAAAATGAGGTACCAAAAAATTTGGTTAAATAAGCATTGATTAAACACCCACTACCCTCAAATAATTAGTAAATATGTATTTTTACTAATATAATAAATGTTTAAACTAATGTAATATACAAAGGATTTCATATGTCAGACACTGGGAGAGATTCATTGCAACAAACACAAACTCTGCCTTCAAGGAATGTGATTTCCAGCTAAGAAGGCTAAGATACACTCAACTATTTTAACTTGCACTTATTTAAATAAAATGTACCTTATTGAGGAGAACCTGCATTTAGAATCAACATGGCACAGACAATAAACTGGGCAAATTTTCAATTTAGTAATTAATTTGCAGTATTCTTATTTGAATCTCTGCAAATTTTTTGTTACATAAATTTTAATTTTAATTTTGTGGGTACATAGTAGGTGTATAGATTTATGGGGTACCTGATATATTTTTATACAGCCATACAGTGCATAATAATCACATCAGGGTAAATGGGATATTCATTACCTCAAACATTTATCCATTCTTTGTGTTGCAAACAATTCAATTATATTATTTTAGCTATCTTAAGATGTGTAATAAATTATTGTTGACTGTGCTCTCCCTGTTATTCTATTTAATCATACTTATTCTATCTAACTATATTTTTGTACCCATTAACCATTCCCACTCTCTCCAACCCTGCCCAGCCTCTTGTAACCATCATTCTACACTCTATGAGTTCAATTGTTTTAAATTTTTTACCTCCCACAAGTAAGTGAGAACATGCAAAGTTTGTCTTTCTGTTCCTGGCTTATTTCACTTAGCATGATGACTTCCAGTTCCATTCATGTTTTTGCAGATGACAAGATTCCATTCTTTTCTTTGACTGAATAGTACTCCATTGTGTATAGGTACCACATTTTCTTTATCCATTCATCTGTTGATGGACACTTAGGTTGATTCCAAATATTAGCTCTTGTGAATAGTGCTGCAATAAACATGAGAGGACAGATTCTCTTTGATACAAGATTTCCTTTCTTTTGGGTATATGCTTAGCAGTAGAATTGCTGGATCATATGGTAGTTCTATTTTTAGTTTTATGAGGAATCTCCAAAACTGTTCTTCATAGTGGATGTACTAATTTACATTCCCACCAACAGGGTACAAAGGTTCTCTTTTCTCCACATTCTCATCAGCATTTGTCATTACTTGTCTTTTAGATAAAAGCCATTTTAACTGGGGTGAGATGATATCGCACTATAGTTTTCATTTGCATTTCTCTGATGACCAATGATGTTGAACATATTTTCATATACCTGTTTGCCTTTTTTTTTTTTTTTTTTTTTTTTTTTTTTTTTGAGATGGAGTTTTGCTCTTGTTGCCCAGGCTGGAGTACAATGGCATAATCTTGGCTCACCACAACCTCCATCTCCCAGGTTCAAGTGATTTTGCTGCCTCGGTCTCCCAAGTAGCTGGGATTACAGGAATGCGTTACCATGCCCAGCTAATTTTTGTATTTTTATTAGAGACAGGGTTTCTCCATATTGGTCAGGCTGGTCTTGAACTCCCAACCTCAGGTGATCCGCCCACCTCAGCCTCCCAAGGTGTTGGGGTTACAGGCGTGAGCAACTGTAGCCAGCCTCCTGTTTGCCATTTTTATGTCTTCTTTTGAGAAATGTCTATTCAGATCTTTTGCCCATTTTTAATCAAATTATTAAATTTTTCTGTAGAGTTATTTAAGCTCTTTATATACTGTAGTTATTTACCCTTTGTCAGGCAGATAGTTTGCAAATATTTTCTCCCATTCTGTGGGTTGCCTCTTCACTTTGTTGATTGTTTCTTTTGCTGTGCAGACACTCTTTAACATGATGTAATCCCATTTGCCACTTTTGCTTTGGTTTCCTGTGTTTGTGAGGGTACTAATCAAGAAATCTTTGCCCAGTCCAACGTCCTAAAAAGTTTCTCCCAAATGTTTTCTTTTTGTAGTTTCATAGGTTCAGGTCTTAGAAATTTAAATCTTTACTCCGTTTTGATTTGATTTTTGTGTATGGCAAAGGATGGGGTCTAGTTTCATTCTTCTACATATGTGTATCCAGTTTTCCCAGCACCATTTATTGAAAAAACCATTCTTTCCTCAAAGTACGTTCTTGGCACCTTTGTTGAAAATGAGTTCACTGTAGATGTATGGATTAACTTCTATGTTGTCTATTTTATTCCATTGGTTTATGTGTCTGTTTTTATGCCAGTGCCATGCTGTTTTGGTTAGTACAGCTCTGTAGTATAATTTGAAGTCACATAATGTAATGCCTCCAATTTTGTTCTTTTTGGCTCAAGATAGCTTTGGGTATTCTGAGTCTTTTGTGGTTCCATATTAATTTTATGATTGTTTTCTCCATTTCTGTGAAGAATGTCATTGTTGTTTTGATAGGAATTGCATTAAATTTGTACATTACTTTGGGTGGTATGGAAATTTTAATAATATTGATTCTTCCAATCCATGAACATGGAATATCTTCCTATTTGTGTGTGTGTGTGTGTGTGTGTGTGTGTGTGTGTCTTCTTCAATTTCTTTCATCAGTGTTTTATAGTTTTCCTTGTAAAGAACTTTCACTTCTTTGGTTAATTCCCAAATATATTATTTTTTTTTTTTTTTTTTTTTTTTT
>NW_016813121.1:702097-707795 GCF_001698545.2 Rhinopithecus bieti | reverse complement strand
GATTTNCTGACCTCGTGATCCGCCCGTCTCGGCCTCCCAAAGTGCTGGGATTACAGGCTTGAGCCACCGCGCCCGGCCCAAATATATTATTTTATATGTAGTTATTATAAATGGGATTACTTTCTTGATTTCTTTTTTTAGATTGTTTGCTGTTGGCATATAGAAATGCTACTGATTTTTATATGTTGATTTCGTATCCTGTAACTTTACTGAATTTGATTATCAGTTCTAATAGTTTTTTGGTGACATCTTTAGGTTTTTCCAAATAAAAATTATATCTTCTGCAAGCAAGGATAATTTGACTTCTTCCTTTCCAATTCAGGTGCCCTTTATTCCTTTCTCTTGCCTGATCACTCTAGATAGAATTTCCAGCACCATTTTGAACAACAGTTGTAAATGTGGACATCTTTTTCTTGTTCCAGATCTTAGAGGAAAGGCCATTTTTTCCTCTCATCAGTTTTTTCCCATTCAGTATGATACTAGCTGTGAGTCTGTCATACATGACTTTTATGGTGTTGAGGTATGTTCCTTCTATACCCAGTTTTTTGGGGGGTTTTTATCATGATGTTGAAATGTATCAAATGGTTTTTAGGCATCAGTTAAAATTATCATATAGTTTTTGTCCTTCATTCTGCTTATATGATGAATCACATTGATTTATTTACTTATGTTGAACCATCTTTACATACTTGGGATAAATCCCACATGGTCATGATGAATGCTGTTTTTAATGTGTTGTTGGATTCTGTTTGCTTGTATTTTATTGAGGATTTTCACATGAATATTCATCGGAGATATTGACCTGTAGTTTTCTTTTCTTGATGGGTCCTTGTCTGGTTTTGGTATCAGGGTAGTATTGGTTTCACAGAATGAGTTTGAAAGTATTCCCTCCTTCTCTATATTTTGGAATAGTTTGAGAAGCATTGATACTAGTTCTCCTTTAAATGTTTGGTGAAATTCACCAGTGAGAACATTGGATCTTGGACTTTTCTTGGCTGGAAGATTCTTTACTTTGGCTTCAATCTTGTTACTTTTTATTGCCCTATTCAGGTTTTAATTTCATCAGCTTCAATCTTAGTAGGTTGCAGGTGTCTAGAAATTTGTCCCTGTCTTCTAGATTTTCCAATTTATTGGCATATAGTTGCCCATGGTAGCCCCTAAAGATCCTTTGAATTTCTGCAGTATCAGTTGTAATGTCTCCTTTTTCATCTCTGAATTTATTTATTAGGGTCTTCTCTCTTTTTTCTTAGTCTGCCTAAGGGTTTCTCAATGTATCTTTTTAAAAAACAACTTTTTTTCATTAATTTTTTAATTTTAATTTCATTTATCTCTGCTCTGATCTTTATTGTTTCTTTTCTTCACTAATTTTGGGTTTGGTTTGCTCTTGCTTTTCTAGTTTATAAAGATGCATTGTTAGATTGTTTATTTGATGTTTTTCTACTTTTTTGATGTATGTGCTTATTGGTAAAAATGTTCCTTTTAGTACTGCTTTTGCTGTGTCCCATAGATTTTGCTATGTCTTGTTTCCATTTTCATTTGTTTCAAGAGAGTTTTTAATTTGCTTCTTTAAGCTTTTATTGACCCACTAGTTATTTAGGAGCACACTGTTTAATTTCCATGTGTTTGTATAGTTTCCAAAGTTCCTTTTGTTACTGATTTCTAGTTTTGCTCCTTTGTGGTCAGAAAAGATACTTGATATGATTTCAATTTTTTGAATTTTTTAAGACTTGTTTTGTGGCTTAACATATGGTCTGTTAAGGAGAAGAATGTGTATTCTTCAGCTGTTGGACAAAATATTCTGTAACTATCTATTAGATTCATTTGGCCTATAGTCCAGATTAAGTTCAATGTTTCTTTGTTGGTTTTCTGTCTGGATGATCTCTCCGATGCTGAAAGTTGGGTGTTGAAGTCTCCAGCTATTATTGTTTTAGGGTCTATCTCTCTTTAGCTCTAATATTATTTGCTTTCTATATCTGCTTGCTGCAGTGTTGAGTGCATATATATTTACAACTGTTATATCCTCTTGCTGAATTCACCTTTTTGTCATTGTACCATGACCATTTTTTTTCTCTTTTTGTGGATTTTGTCTTGAAATCTATTTTGTCTAGTATAAGTATAGCTATTCTTGCTCTTTTTTGGCTCTCTTTGGGATGGAATATCTTTTTCCATCCCTTTATTTTCAGTCTATTTGTGTCTTTATAGATGACGTATGTTTCTTGTAGACATAGTTCACTGGGTCTCATTTTTTTATATCCATTTAGCCACTATCTATGTCTTTTGATTAGAGAGTTTAGTCCATTTACATTCAATGTCATTATTGATAAGTAAGGACTTATTCCTGGCCCAGCCAATTATTATTTCCAAAATAATAAATGGAAATTTTATTTCAGATCCCAGTCTAACTTCCTTAACTGCACAGACTACAATAAGGGCTATATCCCATCTGATACTGGAGATTTTAAGCTACCTGTTCTGACATTATCTTGGTGCCCAAAATTAAATGCCTGCCAAAGCAAAAGAGTCTCATACACTAAGATGTTTCTCTCTGCTTATTCCTGATCACTCACATTTTGTTCTTTAGGTTTCCAGGCCAGGTCTCACCACTCCCACAACTGCCTCACATTCTATATGTGGCTCATAAGTAAGTCTCAACCTCCTTGTCACCCCATACCTCCCCAGCCGTCATCTGCCTTGTCTCACATTTACTTAAATATCAAGTAAATTAGAGTGCACTTCAACCTCCTGACCCCCGAGGCCTATACCAATACTTCCACTTCGTAACCAGCGAAACTGAGGCATTCTAAATAGTCCCCTACACACTCTGCCAACCTTCTTCTGTACAAAATTGCTTCTTTGAAATGGTCCATACCCTCTTTTTCCCTCTCAATAGTTATATCTCTGATTTGGACTTAACAATGTTACACTTGGGCTACATTTTTCCCTTTCCATTTTCTAGGCTGTAATCTTCATCCTTTTTTCACTTCTTCCTTTCTTATCCTCTTTCTCTATCTTACACTGTGTCTTTCCTGACTCTAACACCATCCTTAGATTGTCAATCCAGTTTAACTGGTTTTGTAAATGCTACAAAGGTAAATGCTCTTTGATTTCCTAATCCTCCCTCACTGCCAAATATATTTTCACAGAATAATCTTGAGCCTTACTGAGACCACTGTAAGGTGACAAAGCTTTCTCACAGTACACAATCTCAATGTACTCCTTAAGACAAATTAGTGAAGGAGGTAATACTATTTCTAGTTTGACAATGTTGGCAATGACAACAATGTCAATAACAGCTAACACCATCTGACCATTTTAAGTCTCAAGCATGGACCTAGACACTTCATACACCTCATCTGACATGACCTTCATTACAATGCTACGAATGGTAAAATTATCTATCACCCCATTTAAAGAGTAGGAAGCTGAGACTGGTTAATTAACTTGCCTAAGGTCACATAACCATTAAGAGGCAGAGCCTGTGAGGATTCAGGGCTAATTCCATAGCTGATGCTCCAACCTGTCTTAGGTCAATTCACTCCTTGAGCTGTGATTTCTTCCTTTGTTTAAAAGGAAGGAGAAGGGGGAGGAGGAGAGACAGAAAGAGGTCAGTGGAGGCACTGAAGGAACCCTTCTTCAGTGATTTTTATACGGATCAACCAGGAAAGGACCTGGCACAGACTAGACACTTGATGCTAATTTATTTTCCCTGCTTCATTCATTGATGACCACATTCATTGTGTCAGGTATTGAGCTAGGTACTTGTGTAGATGGCTGGAGAGAGGTGATAAAGGAGACATGATTCTTATCCTCATGGAGCTTATGGTCTAAGAGAGAAAGCCAAATTTCATGAGAACACAACGTTAATCATCTATTTTACTTCTCATATATCCATCCCCTCCTACATGACTGTTCTCCTGAATGTGTTCTCCCCTTCCTCTTAAAACACATTCTTATACCCTTTCTAGTATATTACTTTATAACATAGCTACTTTCATGCAGCTTTCATTTCCTGTTACATGGCTGATGTCCTTAAACACTGGGTGCTATAATTTGGATGTTTGTCCCTCAAA
Organism: Rhinopithecus bieti; assembly: GCF_001698545.2. Taxonomy (NCBI): domain Eukaryota; kingdom Metazoa; phylum Chordata; class Mammalia; order Primates; family Cercopithecidae; genus Rhinopithecus; species Rhinopithecus bieti. The sequence goes on along the minus strand of NW_016813121.1, from coordinate 703,725 downwards.
GGTCATGTTGAAATTTGACCCCAGTGAGGGAGGTAGGGGCCTAATGGGAGGTGTGTGGGTCATGGGGGCAAAGATGGCTTGGTGTCATCTTGGAGGTAATGAGTGAACTGGTTGTTAAAAAGAGCACCCGCTGCCCTTTCTTCCTCTCCCACCATGTGATCTCTGAACATCCTGGCTCCCCTACACCGTCCGCCATGAGTGGAAACAGCCTGAAGCCCTCACTGGAAGCAGATGCTGGCACTGTGCTTCTTATACCACATGCAAAACTGTCAGCCAAATAAACCTCTTTTCATTATAAATTACCCAGCCTCAGGTATTTCTTTTTAGCAACCCTAAATGGACTAAGACACTGGGACTCTATCCTACTTATCTTTACATTCATGCTAGTTATTAGCATATAAGAGGCTTTCAATAATTATATGTTACATTCAACATTAGGAAAAAAGCAAAATTACTTCCCTGTGTCCCCAAGATTTCAAGTCAAGGAATTCTTACTATGGTGATTAGATTAAAATGTTCTTCTGTCTTATAAATAAGTAATACTCCACTCTGTGACAAACTTTTGCTGGAGATGATCAACCAAGATGTGATTACAATGGATGCTTAACTTAGTGTCCCATTACCATTTTTAGTGAAGACAGCGCTTGTTAAACAAGTAATAAGCTTGACAATTTTTATGTATCTGACTATTCTTAGAAATATCATCTCAAAAAAAGTTGAGGAAATATATTCAACATAAATATATGCTATCTATTACAAGTTCACATTTTTTCTAAGAATTGTTGAATAGTAAGGAGTAGTGAAATAAATGCCAATAGTGTGAAGGAAATGCTGGAACAGTCTTATCTACCCAATAGTCTACATCTGAGCAGCCATTTCTGACAAGTGAAATCTGGGCTTCATCAGCCTGGCCTCTCTGCACATAGACACGAATCTCTGCTTATACTCATATGCATGTCCTCTTTTCACAATGAAATCATCACCTTACTCTTATAATCTTACCTCTCACCCCTAAAAAAGAATACAAAGAGTGAAGAAAGCCAGGCTGTTAACAACGCTACAAGGTGTTGCTCAAAACATATTAAAGTGTCATGACCTGCTGGTTATAAATCTAGTCACTATCTATGTACTTTAAATCATGTAAGAAACAATAACCCAGGATTCAGAGATGCACTGAATGTTTCAGAACCTGAATAAACAATTAAAACCTTTAGGCTGGTGTGGTGGCTCATGCCTGTAATCCCGACACTTTGGGAGACTGAGGCAGGAGGACTGCTTGAGTCCATGTGTTCAAGACCAGCCTGAGCAACAGAGTAAGACCCTGTCTCGGCCGGGCGCGGTGGCTCAAGCCTGTAATCCCAGCACTTTGGGAGGCCGAGACGGGCGGATCACGAGGTCAGGAGATCGAGACCATCCTGGCTAACACGGTGAAACCCCGTCTCTACTAAAATACAAAACTAGCCGGGCGAGATGGCGGACGCCTGTAGTCCCAGCTACTCGGGAGGCTGAGGCAGGAGAATGGCGTAAACCCGGGAGGCGGAGCTTGCAGTGAGCTGAGATCTGGCCACTGCACTCCAGTCCAGGCGACAGAGCGAGACTCCGTCTCAAAAAAAAAAAAAAAAAAAAAA
>NW_016813121.1:682950-701872 GCF_001698545.2 Rhinopithecus bieti | reverse complement strand
AAAAAAAAAAAAAAAAAAAAAAAAAAACCTGTCTCTACAAGAAAAAAAAAAAAAAAGGCAAGTATGGTGGTACGTACCTGTAGTCCCAGCTGCCCAGGAGGCTGAGGTGGGAGGATTGCTTGATCCTAGGATGCTGAAGCTGCAGTGAACCATGATTATGCTACTGTGTTCCAGCCTGGGAGACAAAGCAAGACTCCGTCTCAAAAAACAAAACAAAATAACAAAAAACTTTTACAGAATGTAAAGATATTGTGATCACTATGCATTGGAGTGGTGTTAAAAAAGACTGGAAGTTTTCCAAGGCTCAGGGAAATGATATTATCCAAGAGAAATAGCTGTAGAGGAACTTCTATCTCTAATATAAGTTCATTTTACATACCAATCTCTCTTCCCCAGATGAAAGTATTAGTTAATGGATCTATTTGAATATTATGTAAACCAAAATGAAAGGGAAAGGAACTTCAGGATACTTAGTAGAGACAGGAATTGAAAGTACAAGGGGACAAAGTTTCTTTTTGGCAGAGAACCCTGAAAAAAGGGGAACTCTCTAATTTAAACGTATTTAGTAAGAGAAATTCATAAGTCAACAAGAGGGCTGAGAGAAAAATCTCTCTTATTTACTAATTCATTCATTCATTTGTTCATTCGTCTTGAGGGGGAGAATGTTTTACCCATGACTCAGAGTTGATTTTTTTATATAGAGATAAATTTAAACCAAATTTACCCAGTACAAATAAAAGCTTGACCAATTCTTAAACAAATATATTAATCACAGTCCACGATTTTATACTCTTCTTCTGATATAAAATTTTATGTAAAATTGCTTGTTATGCAAAATTCAAACAATACAAAATATGTAAAATAAAAGTCAAAGTCCCAAGAATACCATATCTCAGAATGTCCATTTTCATGCTAACACCCTATCAAATGCAATGGGGATGGCACCAGGTTGAAGAGGCTGTAGAAGAGACCCAGAACTGGTAAATGAGATATGGGGTCTTATTGGGGGCTTTAATACAGTGAAGAGAGTCCAGTGGTAGCAGACTGGGCAGGAGAACCACCTTACCTACAGTCCAGTGGCAGTGGGCTGGGTAGAAAAACTGCAATTGCTTGCAAAAAGTATGCAGTTTATATAGCATTGCTACTTAGCACTTTTCTCCTAACAACCTCCACTTGGGAATCTTCACTCAACCCAAAACTTGGGGTCTTGATTCCCTGTATGGTCCATGTTCTATGGGATGGGCTGGGGTTCAGATGTTCCTTATGCACAATGAATCTCTCAGCTTGCCCCTCCTGGATTCCCCAGATCAGAACACACATTCAGGTGGGTCTGCCATGCAGGGTCATTTTAAGGGTATGCTTAAGTTATTGCTATCAAGTCTGTTTACCATTCAGCCATTAATAACAGATTGATTTATATTCGCCAGCACTTTCATTCATGTCCTAACATGTAAATGGTTTATAATTATTCTATGCATTCTGCCTTGCAACTTATTTTTTCCACCTAACAATAGACATATTTCCATACAGTGCATTCTATTTCCATATCAGGTCATTCCTTCAAAAGGTGCATTTTATTGTTTCACCAAACCATAACCAATCCTATATTAATGGACATGCGAATTACATCCAGATCGTTTGTTTTTTGGTATCATAAACACTGTCTCAATGAACATCTTTATATAAACTTTTTCTCACTTGTGGGTGTAAGATTTTTTTCATAAAAGTGGAATTTCTAAGTCAGGCCAGAATCAGTGACCTGTGGCTTCCATCTACTTGGGAGGCTGAGGTGGGAGGATTGCTTGAGCCCAGGAATCCAAAGCTGCAATGAACTAGGATAGTGCCACAGCACTCCAGCCTGGGTGACAGAGCCTTGCTCCATATCTTTTTTATTTTATTTTATTTTATTTTGAGGCGGAGTCTCGCTCTGTCGCCTGGACTGGAGTGCAGTGGCCGGATCTCAGCTCACTGCAAGCTCCGTCTCCCGGGTTTATGCCATTCTCCTGCCTCAGCCTCCCGAGTAGCTGGGACTACAGGCGCCCGCCACCTCGCCCGGCTAGTTTTGTATTTTAGTAGAGACGGGGTTTCACCGTGTTAGCCAGGATGGTCTCGATCTCCTGACCTCATGATCCGCCCGTCTCGGCCTCCCAAAGTGCTGGGATTACAGGCTTGAGCCACCGCGCCCGGCCCATATCTTTAAAAAAAAGAAAAAAGTGGAATTACTAAATCAAAAGGCAAAAACATTTACATTTTGATTATATTTTGCCAAACTGCCTTCCAAAAATGTTTCATCGGTTACTGATTTCAATAGTCTATACTGTCATCAAAACTGGATATTAACAATCTTTTAAGGGTAGCCCATAGGATACAAAAAAATATATAGCTTGTTGTTTCAATTTAGATTAAGGAGGTTGAGAATCTTTACATATGTATACTATTTTCATATATTTGCCTAAAAATTGCCAGCCTGCCAGCACATATCCTTGGCTCATTTGTCTTTTTTGTTATAATTTTGTCATTGATTTCTAAGAACTCTTTGTTCTAGGGATATTAGTTAATTTTCCGGGTACCCGTCTGCTCTTAGATCCATTCCTGTCTTTCTCCTGGATTTGTGTGGGATGGGAGTTGCGATGTGGAGCACTGGCCCTTGAAGACTGCTCTCCCAGTCAGTCGGTTTCCAGTTGAATCTGGACAGAGAGAAGCACTGGTGAGAGACTGGAGGGTATGGAAGGCAGAAGAACAGCTTCTTCAAAGATGCCTGCTTCCCAATCCCTGAAACCTGTGAACACATCATATTACATGGCAAAAGAGAATTGAGTTGCAGATGGAATTATGTTTGCAAATCAGCTGACCTTAAAATGAGATTACCCTACATGGGACCTTAAAAATGTGATAGCATGAGAAGGATTTGACTGGCCGTTGCTGCCTTTGAAAATAGAGGAAAGAGGAGCTAGGAAAGGTAGCCCCAAGACACTGGAAAAGCCAAGGAAAACAGATTCTTCCCTAGAGCCTTGGAAAGAAATGCAGTTCTGACATCTTGTTTTTAGCCCAGTGAGAGCCATTTCAGATTTCTGATCTCTAGAACTGTAAAAACATAAATTTGTGTTGCTCCCAGTCAGCTAGTATGTAGTAATTTGTTATAGCAGCAATTAGGAAACTAATACAGAGGTCAAGAGGGAGGGAAGAGCCAGGATATTTGCACTCCACCCCATCCTCTACTTCAAGCAGCATCTCTAACATCCACTGCATATTCCCTGTGGCTTCTGCTCCCATCAGAGAGGGCTGTGTGGTTTTGGCTCCAGCAGGACCGTGGGCACTGGGAACACTACATCCTCCTTTTTGCCTTCCAGTTTAGGGGCAAAGAGGCTACCTGCTGTTGATAACTTCTAAAGGGCTTATCAACCCCTTTTTTACTTCTTTTCTCTTCCATCACCTCTAAAAACAATTCCTTTATTAGATTATCTTTGTTTCAGGTGTTTAGAGTGATCTCTCATTTCCTGGTTAGACCCTGACTGATATAGTCCGTCAAAAGTATGTTTTTCCTAATTTGATTTTTTTTTTTAATGTGTTATGGTGTTTTTATGTCATTTAGGAAGTTTAAACTTGCATGTAGTTTAAACTCGCCAATCTTTCTGTGTTTTGTTTTGTTTTGTTTTTTGAGTTTTCATTACAGTTGAAAGGCCTTTTCTCCTCCAAAATTAAAAACATTACCTATCATTTTATCAAAATTAAAATTCTTTACTGATAAATAATGTATAATCACACAAGTATACATGTCTTAAATATATAGCTTGCTGAATTTTCACAAACTATAAAACTTATAGTCATGTTGTAATTTTATTTTTTACATTTAAAGTTGAACATATATGGATTTTATTTGAGTGTGCATGGAGTAAGATTGAAATTCAGGTTTGTTTTTGTTTTCCCTTCGATGACTAGCTATTCAAAGTGTTTGAGAATAGTAATCCATATTTCTCCTATGGATTTGAAATTCTGCCTTTATCATACATTTAATTCATATAATTGATCAATTTCTGGACTCTATTCCTATGTTTATATTTCACTGCTTCCTAACATTTTAATATGCAATTGTGCTAAACATCCTCCTCATTCTTAGTACTCATCTTCAAAAAATAAACTGGTTTAAATGTTTACAATTACAAAACTGCCTTGCCCTTGCAGGAAAGGGTGAGTCAATATCAAAAACAAGCTCTAGGCCAGGTAATGGAGTTAATAAATTGTCTTGGGTAACTTTGTGCAGATGTTTGTCTTTCTATTGCCAGATTACCCAGGATTTGGCACATGTAAATATTCAGTAAATGAGTGGTTTCCAAGCCTGGCTAAGCATTAAAAGCATATCAAACACACATTTTGGCTAAATTCCAGCAGGTAGAATATTACAACCAATATTCATTGGAACTCATGGTCAGAGCTGGATTGTCATAGACTGAAATTCTGGCATACAAGAATAAATCTGAATTTGTCGTTAAAAATTGCTTCAATTTAGTTATTTAAAATTTTAAGGCTGGACACACTGGCTAATGCCTGTAATTCCAGCACTGTGGGAGGCCAAGTCAGGTGGATTGCTTGAGCCCAGGAGTTTGAGATCAGCCTGGACAACATGGCAAGATCCTGTCCTACAAAAAGTATAAAAATTAGCTGGGCATGGTGATGTGCACCTGTAGTCTTAGCTACTCCAGAGGCTGAGATGGGAAGATCACGAGCCTGGGAAGTTGAGGCTGCAGTAAGCCATGATCTCACCATTGTGCTCCAGCCTGAGTGACAGTGTGACCCCTTCTCAGAAAAATAAATGAAATAAAATAAAATTTTAGAAGTTGAATTTTTAATTTTGACATTGTAGGGCAGAAAAAATAATTTCTTAGCACTCTTGCTTGCTTCTGTGGTCATTTTATGTGTATTTTGCAATACTAAATACATGCTCATGGTAACAGAAGTTACAGAACAAGCAAGATACTTTTTTAGACTGGCCTTGTCAGGATACGGTGCTGATGTAATATTGAACTTTCCCATAATATTGAAGTTCTTAAGCTTCCCTCCTTTTCCAAAGGAAATTGACTAGGGCAATGTCTCCATAGATTTAAAAATATATGGAATTGTCTTCTCAGAGCATTCTTTTAAAATCTTTTGTTGTTTTATTAAAGAGATTATTCTGTTTCTCGTATCTTATTTTTTCATTTTCTTTTTATTATTTATTTAGTTATTTATTTACTATGGCTTAATGAAGATAATTTCACATGGATATTATTGTAGTGATTTTGAACTATTTCTTCCCCCATGAAATGCTGAAATGGTAGAATTGGCATCTTTCCTTTAACATCATCACACAATAGAAAGCATTCCCAAATATGATTTTTTTCTTGAAAGATTAATTATTGGCCAGGCGTGGTGGCTCGCGCCCATAATCCCAGCACTTTGAGAGGCTGAGATGGGTGGATCACCTGAGGTCAGGAGTTCAAGACCAGCCTGACCAACATGGTGAAACTCCATCCCCACTAAAAATACAAAACTTAGCCAGGCATGGTGGCACATGCTTGTAATCCCAGCTACTTGGGAGGCTAAGGGTTGAGAATTGCTTGAACCCAGTAGGCAGAAGTTGTGGTGAGCTGAGGTCACGCCATTGCACTCCTGCCTGGGCAATAAGAGTGAAACTCCGTCTCAAAAAAAAAAAAAAAAAAAAAAAAAAAAAAAAAAAAAAAAGAGAGAGAGAGAGAAAGATGATTGTTTTAATTAGAAAGAGATAACTAAAATGTAAGTATAGTTCATAAACATTACTTTCTTTAGTGCAACGGATGGCAGTATTTCCAATACTTCTACAAAAATTCAAGTTAAAGAAAACATAATCTCAATTTTCATCCTTATATTACTTGAAACCTTATGAACATTTATTGGCATAGAAAAGATACAATATTCTTCCCAAACTCTTTTTCAATTTTTACTCTCAATATAGTTCACTGAGTTTTGGATCACGATCCCTTTCTCTACCCTTAAAGTCAGCAACTTTGCATCTCTGATCATTCTTCAGTAACTTACACATGTTCTGGTTATTCATAACTAAGTAATTTTTTAAATAATATAGGGCAAAACAAAATCAAGTAAACTAAAATAAGAAGATCGCCAATGATTCTGATACAGGTGGTCCACAGACCAGGGTTTAGTAACCACGTCAATTGCTACTTGTTGAAGTAAATGTGTTTTCTATTTGATCCACTTGAGGAAGATCATAGGTGAATCAGTAATTGATAATTACTGAAATTCAGTTTTACATCATTGTTATCATTTATCAGTTAAAAAATGATCTCTACCCTTACTTAGATTTTTTTCTTTATCTGCATTTTGCCCTGATTTGCTACTTTTTAACTCATAGTTTAGTGTGACTAATTAACTAATATATACACACAAGGCTGACTTTGGTAATAAATTGTTACTTTCAATTACCCTTACTTTACTTTCAATCACTTATATAAGGCTAACCACTTGGACTGAACTCCCGAAGCCAGGAAGCCCAGTTCCACCATTGACACTTGCAAGGTTGCAGGCGTGATGCCAAAAGGGGAACAGTTGTCTAGGATAGTCTTGTAAAATCAAACCTATTACACTGTGAAAATATTTTAGAAGTAAATGAAATATAATGCAATTCTGAGACCCTAGAAAAAGGATTTATTTAAAGAAATGGGGACAGAAACGGGGAATCCAGAGGAAGTGCTGTTTTGTCTGGGGAAGATACTGAGTTGATTTATGCAGAGTTTGGGTTAATAGTTGGCTGGGCGCCGTGGCTCACACTTGTAATCCCAGCACTTTGGGAGGCCAAGGCGGGAGGATCACAAGGTCAGGAGATCAAGACCATCCTGGCTAACACGGTGAAACCCCGTCTCTACTAAAACTACAAAAACAAAATCAACCAGGCGTGGTGGCGGGTGCCTGTAGTCCCAGCTACTTGGGAGGCTTAGGTGGGAGAATGGCGTGAACCTGGGAGGCAGAGCTTTCAGTGAGCAGAGATCGCGCCACTGCACTCCAGCCTGGGAGACAGAGTGAGACTCCGTCTTAAAAAAAAAAAAAAAAAAAAAAAGGAGGAAGTTGGAGATTGTCTCTCAAATAGCAGAGTGAGCAGTCGGTTGAAACAAGGAACTGAAATTTAAGAGAGCAGCAATGCTGCTGAGCACATGTGTTTAATAATCACGAAACACATTTGGAACCTTTATTAAATATACAGTTAAATACGCCTTACCACAAGCCAATGTGCATACTAATGTCTCTCTCATAGAAGTATAAAGTGAAAATTCTCAGTAAAAAATGAGTAGAAATGAATGGAGGCTTTCTCTCTGAGAAATGTATTGTGAATACAGCTCTAACTGCAATTGTATTATTGACTCCTCTGAGCATATGTCATCGGATTGGCCTGTGGATTCCCAGAGGCTGAAGGAGTAGGTAGGAAACAGTGTATTCAGCCCCTAGGTGACCACAGCGCAGCATCCTGGTAAACATCTGGTGATTTCTATGGTAATGAGAGATTTCTGGGAGGGTAAGATTTTATTTCTTTTGTTTGTTTGTTTGTTTGTTTGAGACAGAATTTCACTCTTGTTGCCCAGGCTGGAGTGCAGTGGCACAATCTCGGCTCACTGCAACCTCCACCTGCCGGATTCAAGGGATTCTCCTGCCTCAGTCTCCCCAGTAGCTGGGACTATAGGTGTGCACCACCACAGCCAGCTAATTTTGTATCTTTAGTAGAGATGGGGGTTTCACCATGTTGGTCAGCTGGTCTCAAACTCCTGACCTCAGGTGATCCACCTGCCTCGGCCTCCCAAAGTGCTGGGATTACAGGCGTGAGCCACTGTGCCTGGCTGGTAGAATTTTATTCTTTACTATTGGCTCAGTGGTAGCTTCAACTCTTTGTAGTTAGGTCATTGATTGATTAGAAAAACAGATGTATAACTTTGTGTGGGAATACTTAAAACAAGTCCTTTCTGTCACACCACACATACACAAAGAGGTTGCCTTCAAAAGTTAATCATTGACTAGAACCAGGAAGACAACTCCCAGGTGCTCTCATAAATACAAATATGTACCTAAAGAAATCTACCTATCCCTGCATGATTCCCTGAAGAATTTATTGGGTGTGGAGGAAGAAATTGCTTTAGGCAGTGAGTGATCTGACCCATGGCCAGAAACCTGACTCCAGCAAAGGACAAAGTTGTGCACATTGTGACAGATACAATTTCCGCCATTTACTGGGAAGAACTACGGGAACCAAGAGAAGGGCCACCTGCTTGGGGCGGGCGAGTCCAGGCCCCCAGATGACTTGGGCCTTTTCTAAGAGTGACCGGAGGAATGCTACCATGGGACTATGCATTGAGGTAGCCAGTGATTTTCCTGTGATTGTAATGCCCAATAGAAAAGTTTTGCTTTGTCAGTAAACCCCCTTTTGCGTCCAAGATGCTGGGAAATGTGGCTGTTGGCAACAGATATCAAACAGAATAATCCTGTTGCTGGGATGGTGATCCCTGCAGCATGCTTTCCCATTACTGAGAGGCTCAACACATCTACTCAAAAGTACTTTCTGGATCTCCTCCTGAAGTTCTTTGAACCCAGAGATGTTCTGCTCTGTTCTGTGAGCCTCTAAGCGCTTCTTTATCAAGGAGGGCGGGTGCATGAAATGTGTCTGATGGAGGTGAGGGGAAGAAGAGCCAGAAAGTTCACTGGCCTAGTGGATTAGAGGGGTAGTTCAGTTTATTGTTATTTTAAGCAGCAGAGTCCCCTTTATTTTCCCGAATGAAATTTTATGCACAACTATCACATAGAAAAGCAGAACTTTTTGTATTTGAGGCTGGATTTTGGGGATCTAGAAACCTCCAGCTGGACCCTGAAAGTTGACTCTTTTGAATTTTGAAAACCACTACAATTGAGATTAATTCTTTTAAAATAGCAATTGTGCTCCTTTCAAATTGAAAGCCTGTGCAGTAATGACTATGTCAAGTCAGAATCTATCCACAATTTAATGCCCCTTGGTATGAATTAGTTTAAATCAGACTTCTTTTTTTCCCCTAATAACTGGCTGAAATAAATGCACTAAAGAATATTAATGAAATAGAGGGAAAACAAAATTACTTTTGAAGCATGAGGCACTGTGACATAGGGAGACAAAATAAAATGTCTTGGGAAGGGATTTGAGCACTGGATTTGGTCAGCAGAGCCATACGGTAGAATACTGTGATCATGAAGAGTGACTTATTATCACTTTCTGTGGCACTTATGCCATTTATTGCCTCTGTGACCTTGGTCAAGTTACTTGACCTCTCTGTGCCTTGGTTTCCTCATTTATAACATGACCTCATATCTTATAGGGTTCTTTTGAGAATCAAATACGTTGATTTTTTTTTAAGTCTTAGGACAATGTCTGACACATAGTAAGTACCTGTAAGTATGCAAAGTAACCCTTTTTGAATCAGGGTTCATAGTATCTAAAGGTATCTTTGCCTTAAAGTTACACACACTAAGGCAGTTACACAGAAGTTATCATTTCTCTGACACCAGCATGTAGTTTTTTGCTTTACTCAGACATAACGTAATAAAAGTTGGTCTCAGCTGAGTGAGAGAGAGAGAGTAAACCAGTGACAGAGTAATAAAGGGGTACATCTGAAACCCATTAGCCACAGCTCTGTAGATAAAATAAAAATGAAATGCTAAAGAAGATGTTTCAAGTTAAAATGTTTTATTTTAAGTTGGCATAATATTTAATATTGTATTAGAAAGCTCTTACATATTCCTTAACTGTGGTCATCACATATAGACACATTTTTACTCTTTCTTCATGTAATGAGAGATATGCTATTAGATTATTTATGGAAGAAAGCTTATCAACAAATTTTAGAAGCTATATCATGCTTATTTTTCAGAAGCATTTAAGAAGGAAATGTAGATAAAAGTTAACTGTTACAGAATCGAAAATTAATAAATGATTTCATAATTTGGTTTTTGGGATTTTTACATTTTCCACGAAGGGAAAATCAACTATTCTGTTTTAATTTGTGTTTTGTTTATTAATGATGTGATCACAGAAGTTGTAAGCACCTCCCTGCAAATGACACATTGTGTAAGTAAAAAACGTCTAATGTGTGAACAGTCATGGTGGCCATAATCCTCATGATAGTTCTATGTCTAACTTTGATTTTTGAAGCAGTCAATACATCTGGATCTGTTTTTTAAGAGTTCGGTTTGCTAACTGCATCTTATGGATATGGAGAGGATCAGTCTGAAATCAGCTTAGAGAATTATCATATTAATGGTCCTCACTGCTATCTTGTTCTTTGCCATTGGTGTTTCTCTAGTTTCCAGGTTTTTAACAAACAACCTGTGATGAGTATAAATTTAATAATATATGACTAAAAATTATATAAAGCTCTATATTGATCAAAAACTTATAGCAGCTAGTAGGTCTTAGCTGAGTGATAAACCAAATGACAGAGTAATGAGTAAACTCATCTGAGCTCCATTAACCACAATCCTATAAACTTTTAAATAAATAGAAATGGAAGTAGATCCTTTAACAATCTGATCTCCTTTATTACTGGTTGGGAAACATTTCACAGTTTGGCCTAGAATTTAGAGGTTTTCAGAGTAATAAAGCCTCAATTTCTTGAAACAAGTGTGGTAAAGAGAAAATACTTCTGCCTACTGTCATTCCAATGAATGCATTACAGTGTTTCCAAAGTTACAAAAAGGCAGCTAGCATTGTGCACCATCAAGAAGATGTTGTATAAACTTATTCTAAATGTTGTGGTTGAATACAGCCACAATTAAATTAAAAGACATCTCAAGACAGTCGTCATTTTTGTACCCGGTAAGTCAAAGACTTAACTGTTCCCTCGGTCAGAGCTTCTCAAACTCTGTAATTCATCCAAACCACCTGTTAATATTTTATACACACACACACACACACACACACACACACACATTTTAGAGACGGGGATCTTGCTGGTCTCAAACTCTTGGTGTCAAGTGACTCTCCAACCCTGACCTCCTAAAGGAAGTGCTGGGATCACAGGTGTGAGCCTTGGTGCTAGGCCAGGCATGTTATTTAAATGCAAATTTCGATTTAGCAGCTGGGGAGAAGGCAGCTGAGATTCTGGATTTCTAAGTTTCCAAGTGATGCTGATGCTGCTGGTCCACCCCCAAAGAACTCCAAGACTCTCTCCAGAGCTGGCAGGAGAATGCTTTTAAAAATTTTTATTTTATTGTATTAAATCTATTTTTTTCCCCCAGACGCAACGTCTCACTCTGTTGCCGAGGCTGGTCTCAAACTTCTGTTCTCAAGTGATCCTCCTGCCTTGGCCTCTCAGAGTGCTGGGATTGCAGGCATGAGCTACCATGCCTGGTCAGGAGAATGCTTAACTTTTTAAATGAGGCACAGTATACAGGAATATTATAAAGTACCAAAACCATGGCACATATTACATTAGTAAAACTTATCTGTTTCCTTGTTTCATTTCAGTCAGTCCCTGGACTGTATACGTTTCTAGTAGGCCTGAAATGGTATCATTAGCAACAACAAAAACTCATGATTATCCCAAATCCATCTGTCTCCTTTCTAAACACACCACCCACTGAAACGTTATTTGAGTTTTGTGAAGCTGTGAAGGCTGTGGCTACATATAAATAAACACCAGTGAATAAAGATGGGTATAGAAACAGCAGGTGATAAGGAAAAGCTAGCAGAAAAAAATCAGAGAACATTTGTTAACTAGAAAAAATCCTGTGTAATATAATTCCTATTTGCCTTAGGGTTCAGACTGCTATACTCTGTTCAAAAAGTGTACATATAGTTTTTACATTTGTAATGAAAAAACCCACATATTTACTTGAAAATGATGTAAATAAATGAATTCAACATGTTGTAAATGACCTCGTATTGTGAGTTCAGGAAGAGGGATTAGGGTAACTGATGACTAAAAAACCATTTTTGAATACGCACTATATAAAACTGACAAGGATCATATAATTTAAAATTTAATTTTCACCCAATCTCAAAAAGTAAGTACATTCTTAAAGCTCCCATTTCACAGTTGAATCTGAGGCTCAGAGAGGTTATAGAACTTGCCTAAATTTTACAACGGCAGAGCAGGCTTTCAAATTCATTTTATCCAGTTTATAATACTAATTCAATATATTTAAAACTGTGCATTGATTTGTTTTGGTGTGGGCAGGCATTTTGAGTGTCCATAATAAAACTATAACTATTGGTAAGTATGGTGTGGTTAGGAAAGACCACATTGAGGACAAATGCTTTTCAAATTAATTTAAAAAGATAATTTACAAACATGAACAATTAAAACAATATATAAAAAGTTATCAGATGAAATGTAAAATATCTTATGCTGCCCTCCTAGAAAGGAAATGGCTGGGTCCGTTATTCAGAATCTTTAGGAATGGGGCTCCAGTACCTGTATGTCGCAGGAGCCCTCCAGGTGGTTCTGAGGCACAGTGTGGGGAGAACACTGACTCAGATCACCCCTAAAGCAAATTTTTCACTTTCAGGTGGCCATCACACAGCTTATTTGATTTGAGGTTTGTTCTCTTTCCTTTTTCAAAGGTACCTTGAATCCACAAACATTTGTGTAAAAGATGCAAATGGCATCATTTTCCAACAACTAGGTGGGTGCTGTAGTTGAAATCCCAGAACAAAGTTAGCAAACAGGTCAGGTCTGTATCCACCTGTCTGTACTCCCAGCAGAAGCGTCATATGTCTGAGTCACAAGATTTGGCAGGCTGCCTCTGGCATTTCAACTAAATCCCAAATCTGTAGGTGATAGGGAGACAACAAATGAAGAGATTAAAAAAAATCTTGCCGATGTTTTTTTAATGATCCTGGAGGGAAGTTTCCCAGAATCTATGGGAAGGTTTATGTGCACTTTCCAAGATATGTGATGGCTTCTCGTTGTGTATCAAAATCCCACTGATTCTGTTCTAGTCTCATTTAATTTCTTGGAGCTCAGAGACCCTAGCTGACAATAGTGGTTTGATCAGGAAACTATTGCCCCAGGGAAACAATGGATATACATTGTAATTTGTCAGTGTCTTCTTCATGGTCTAAAACTGAAGATGCCTTGCTTACCATGCAATTTAATGTGGAAATGGTTCAATGACTGTAGTTCTTAAAACACGAAAATCAAAAAGAGCCTTTCCTTTCACAGTTGCAGTTAATAAAACTTGGCTGTGAGAATAAATTCACTTTGTTATGTGAACACCGAGGTGCAGGAAAAAAATATGGATCAGCTGCCACATGACGCACTTTAGGACTGTAGGTGCGCACCACCACAACGGGCTAGTTTCAAAAAAAATATTCTTTTGTAGAGACGGGAGTCTTGCTATGTTGCCCACCCTTACCTCGAATTCCTGGCCTCAAGTCATTCTCCCACCGCAGCCTCCAAAAGCATTGGGATTACAGGTATGAACCGCTGTGCCCACCTGTGACATACTTTTGGATCCTTGCTAGTTATACTTTAAAAAGAGGACAAGTTCTTTTCAATCAGCCTTTAAATCGTTGTGCAAAAGTGGCACTGGATACACACAAGTAGGTCAAGAAAACTGAGCTGAGGCAAAGAAGCATGGATGTTGCTGAATGAAACTTGAATGCATTTTCCTTTTCAGTTTTTGATCAAGGTGTCAATTCTTTTCAAAGGAATTCTTTTGTTTCTAGCATAAGTAAAGAAGACATTGAGTACTATTAAAATGTAAAATCAACCCGTGCACCAGTGATTACTCTTGGCTAACTTTGAAGGTTGGGGTGCTGAATTTTTAGAATTTTAAACCCATAATTCAGAAATTCAGAACTGCAGTGTCTAGAATGTTCATATCCAGTTACAGACTATGGTTTCTAGAAAAGTATGAATGATCAAGTAAATTGATGCAAATAAAATTATAATCTTCCCATCTCAAGTTCTTGACCATAATGAAGGAATGGCCATACATTTAGATGTAATGCCAATTGTACCTGTAAGGTAGTAAGCAAATTAAACCCCAAAATGATTCAAGTTTTAAAGCCATTCAAGCAACAACAAAGAACTAACTCATGGCCAGGCTCGGTGGCTCACGCCTGTAATCCCAGCACTTTGGGAGACTGAGGCAGGTAGATCAATTGAGGCCAGGAGTTCAAGACCAGCCTGGCCAACATAATAAAACCCCGTTTCTACTAAAAATACAAAAATTAGAAAGGTGTGGTGGCTCATGCCTGTAATCCCAGCTACTTGGGAGGCTAAGGCAGGAGAATCGCTTGAACCCAGGAGACGGAGGTTGCAGTGAGCTGAGATTGTACTACTGCACTCCAACCTGGGCGACAGAGCGAGACCTTATCTCAAACAAACAAACAAATAATAAAACCAAACTTAAATCATGAAAAGAATAAAAGCAATCCAAACAAAAATAGTAGCAGGATTTTGACTATACTTAGTTTGTTAAAAAACAAACAAAACCTCAAAGGTTCTAAAAGTTTTCTAACACAGAAGTATACAGATTTTCACTTTCACTTAAATATGTATTCAGCTAGGTGCAGTGGCTCACGCCTGTAATCCCAGCACTTTGGGAGGCCGAGGCAGGTGGATTACTTGAACCCGGAAGTTCAAGACCAGCCTGGGCAACATAGTGAGACCGTATCTCTAGAAAAAATACAAACGTTAGTTGGGTGTGGTAGCACACTTCTGTAGTCCCAGCTACTCAGGAGGCTGAAGTGGGAGGATCACTTGGACCTGGGAGGTCGAGGCTGCAGCAAGCTGTGATGGTGCCACTCTACTCCAGCCTGGGCCACAGAGCGAGACCCTGTCTCGAAAAAAAAAAAAATACTCAACAGTATGGCTCCACAACAAACTTGGAAAACTTCAGAAGTCAAAGGTTTGACATTTTACAAGCCAACTGTAAAACTCCTCTTGATTTTATTGATTCAAGTCACAACATATGGAAGGGCGTCAAGAAAGTGATGTGTCCATGTGAAAGAAGACTTCTGTAGCAATTTAGATAAACTATAGCACTACTTGCTCCTCCCGCCCTCAGGAAGAAAACTGATATTTTCTATAGGTTCCTTGCATCATGGTATCCCCAAACACCATGGCATAATATCCAGAATGAGGGCAGTCTTACTATCTGTCCAACTCTGTCACTAACTGGTAAGTCAAATGATAACATCCCATACACAAATCACCAACTTTGACAGCATGGTTTATCATTTGCTGTCATATATATTAATTTGAAATTTTGAAGGTTCAACATTAAATGGGCCTGAGAGGTAATTTTTAAGATAAAATTATTCAGCAACTTGCAATGCATAAATATATCACAAATTCTATCTCAATCATTCATTCAATAAATATTTACTCAGTGAATATTTATTTGTCATGTATTACATGCCAGGCACAGTTTGAGGCTCTGGGAAGATTACTCTGCTCTTGTTATACTCATAGCATGGTTGTTATAAACAACATTTAAATTTGACAATCTCTACTCATAATTCAGCTTGCCAAGATTTAAAAGAAATAATTCATTCACGAAGCATGCTTTAGAATGTATGAAATGAGAATATCTCAATGTAACTTTTTCCATTTTCTAGAACAAAAATGTTAATGTAAATGAGATACAGTGGTTTGAAGCTGTCAAGAAGTTTAAAGTGGCTAACCATGGTAAAATTCCCACTTCTCCAAATCATGAGCATGAATTTTCTATATAGGGGAGCAGCACAGTCTATATTCTCATAAAACATGTCTTAAGCACTTAAAATGTGGGAGCTGCTTTGAACATATCATTATTACTGGTGATGGAAGAGTATGAATATAAAAACTGAGGCATTCAAATCTGGACAGAAGTGCACATGGGCTACTCCCAGGTGCAAGAATGTATGGAACAGCACAGGAGTCTTGAGACCTGTAAGCAGCAGGCAATGAGAGAAACAGCAGGGCTAAATACTGGATAGGGCAAGCCCCTGCTAATGAGGCTAAAGATAAAGCTGGAAAAAGGGGTACTAGTGTTGACTTACTGATGCAAGGAGCTAATTTTCAGATTTTTTGCCTTTCCCAATACTTCCAATTCTCGTCACTTTAGCCTCTCTGGATTGATCAGAGATAAGAGTAAATGTTTTGTTCATTCTAGTCACGAAACTGTTTACTTGGATGGTCAGTTCTCTGTATCTGTGGCTTCTGCATCTGTGGATTCAACCAACTGTGGATTGAAAATATTAGGGAAGGCTGGGCATGGTGGCTTACGCTTATAATCCCAGCACTTTGGGAGGCCAAGGCGGGTGGATCACCTGAGGTTGGGAGTTTGAGACAAGCCTGGCTAACATGGTGAAACCCTGTCTCTACTAAAAACACAAGAATTAGCTGGGCATGGTGGCAGGTGCCTATAATCCCAGCTACTTGGGAGCCTGAGGCAGGAGAATCGCTTGAACCTGGAAGGCAGAGGTTGCAGTGAGCCAAGACTGCGCCATTGCATTCAAGCCTGGGCAACAAGAATGAAAATTCATCTCAAAAAAAAAAAAAAAAAAGTAAAGAAAAGAAAATATTAGGAAAAATAATTCTGCAAAGTTCCAAAAAGCAAAACTTGAATTTGCCGTGCTCTGAGGACTATGTTGACTCCACACGAATGAAGTGATGTGTAGGCATTGTATTAGGTAATACACTTAATAGAGATGATTTATATAGGAGGATGTACATAGATTATATGCAATTACTACACTGTTTTATACAAAGGACTTGAGTTTTGGTGTCCTCTGGGGTGGGATGGGGTGGAAGGGTGAGTTCTAGAACCAGTCTCCCACAGATACCAAGAGATGACTATACTATTTCTACCAATTATGCATATGCCCTCAATCTTTGAGGAAAGATAATTATTTCAAATTCTGTAATCTATGTTTACATTTGAAGAAGCCTCAGCTCTCTGTGTAAAATGAAGAGGCTGGTAACATCACATACAGCAGAGACTGTAAGTAACAGAAAACTTGGCCCTAACTGGCCTAAATAACTCAGAAGACTCACTGGATCACATAATGGCCCAAATGGGTCTTATTCCAATGCCCAGTCACACCGTATTAGTTTGCTAGTGCTGCCGTCATAATAAAGTACTACAGACTGGTGTTAAACAACAGAAGGTTGTTTTCCCACAGTTCTGTAAGGTAAAAGATGGATATGAAAGTGTCAACAGGGTTGGTTTCTCCTGAGGCCTCTCTCCTTGACTTGTAAATGGCCATCTTGCCATCTTCTCCGCCCTGTGCCCTCACATGGTCTTCCTTCAGAGTTTATCTGAGTCCTAATCTCTTTTTCTCATAAGGACACCAGTGATATTTGATTAGGACCCATCCAGATGACCTCATTTTAACCTAAAAACCTCTTTAAAGACCCTCTCCCCAAATATAGTCACATTCTGAGATTCTAAGGGTTAGGACATTAACACATGAATTTTGGGAGGACCCAATTCAGCCTATAATACCCACCCTAATGACACAGACCTGACTGTGCTAATTAACTTAGGCTTGGGTTTCTGAGTCAATGAGATAACCTCCACTGCTAAGTCAAGTCCATCCCCAAAGTACATTGGCAGTATCAGGGAGGACTGGGTGAAAATGAGGCTGGCAGAGGGAATCAGCAGAGCTGGCAACAACCACCATAGGAAGATTGGCCTAAGCGATTGCTAAGATTACTTCTAGCTCTAAAATGCAATGATTCAAAATTCCAACAATTTTTTCTCACAAGGTACTAAATATTAACTCAATACACAGCAATAGGTAGAATTTTGATGACAGTAAATCAGAGATAGGGGATTTAAAAAGTTATATTGCCAGAGAAGCCAGCAGGGAAGGATGACATTCTACGAGAGGCATAACTCTATTATCTCTTTATACTGGTAATGGAAAATAAGAGCACGAGCTCCAGACAAGTATGGATTAAGGAAAGAAGGAATCATTTGGCTGAATGTAGGGAGGGAACAATGTGGTTCAGCATGTCCTACATTTCATCCCATTGCATGTGGTAAGGGTTCTATAAATGTCAAAGGGTATTGGTAAAGACAGTTGATGAAAAAGTTCTTCACCTTTTGACCCAATCTTTGATTGTGTTAGGTTAAACCAAGAGGAATTCGCATTTTGTAGGTTAAAATGATTAAATATTGGCAAATTCATGGTCTACCCTGGTAAAGACTCTTCTTAGTAAGCTTTAAAGGTATGTATTCTAAAATAAAGCAGCAAAAATAAAAGGTTTATAAAAGGAAATGTCTCAGAACTCAAATTCCCTTTCAGCCTGATGGCTCCTATAGACTTTGCTTATGATACAATGCAAAATTATGACAATGACAATCTTGGCTGATTTAGGAAAAGCTTAATTATATTTTACATGATCTGTTGTCTATGTCTGAGGAATATATATAATAAATCTAAAAGCATTCAGCAAAGTAATAAAAATTGTGACATTTGTTAGTTTTAATTATCTTAAACATCTTTCCTACTTGTTGTAAGTAAATGAATTTCAAACTATAGATGGGAAAATCTGATTTTCTGAGTTTTACATGAATAGTAGATACATGACTTGTCTCCCAATTTCACTCTCTCTACCTTCTCTAGCTTCTAATCATATTGGCACTGAAACCTCAAGACTGACTTGATGGGTCATTTGTTTTGTTTGGACCTCAAGTTAGAATTTTAAAAAATGTTTTTAGGTATAAAGTAAAAGTCCTATATAGGCCTTAATAGAAAAGAAAAATTGGCCCTAGACTAGAAGAATCCCATAATATTCTTATTATATTATGTTTGATTTAGCCTTTAGTCTCATGTTCTTTCCCCCACATATAGGAAGATTTGTATATATATATATATATTTATTTTTTTTTTTTTTTTTTTTTGTGTGGGGGTTCCCCTTTTCGTGATGGGGGGGGGGGG
>NW_016813121.1:654485-682685 GCF_001698545.2 Rhinopithecus bieti | reverse complement strand
TTTGAGATGGAGTCTCACTCTGTCACTCAGGCTGGAGGGCAGTGGTGCGATCTCGGCTCACTGCAACCTCCAGGGTTCAAGTGATTCTCTTGCCTCAGCCTCCCGAGTAGCTGGGACTACAAGCATGTGCCACCATGCCCAGCTAATTTTTGTATTTTTAGTAGAGACGAGGTTTCACCATGTTGGCCAGGCTGGTCTCAAACTCCTGACCTCAGGCGACCTGCCCACCTCGGCCTCCCAAAGTGCTGGCATTACAGATGTAAGCCACTGCACCCGGCCTAAAACATAATTTTTTATTAGGATTTTCTTCTTCACTCTACTAAAATTATTATTATTATTTTGAGACAGAGTTCCACTCTTGTTTCTTAGGCTGGCGTGCAATGGTGTGATCTCGGCTCACCACAACCTCCGCCTCCTGGGTTCAAGCGATTCTCCTGCCTCAGCCTCCCAAGTAGCTGGGATTACAGGCATGCACCACCATGCTTGGCTAATTTTGGAATTTTAGTAGAGATAGGGCTTCTCCATGTTGATCAGGTTGGTCTCAAACTCCTGATCTCAGGTGATCCACCTGCTTCGGCCTCCCAAAGTGCTGGGATTACAGGTGTGAGCCACCGTGCCCAGCAATTATTTTACTTTAACAGAAATTTTGTGTTTCAAAAGTTTCTCTTTATTACTTCATCTCTCTCCCTTTAAAGTTATATTTTGTCTGGGCATGGTGGCTCATGTCTGTAATCCCAACACTTTGGGTGGCTGAGGCAGGAGGCTTACTTGAGGCCAGGTGTTCAAGACTAGCCTAGGCAACATAGTGAAATTCTGTCTCTATAAACAGTTTATTAAAAATTAATTAATTAATAAAATAAAGTTATATTTAATATTTGTGGGCTTTACATTGATATTTATTGGTCAGTTTAGACTGCTATAGATTACCATACATTGGGAGGCTTAAACAATAATTTCTCACACTTCTAGAGGCTGAGTTCAGGGTACTGTTGTGGTTGAGATCTTGGTGAGGGCCCTTTTCCTGGTTTACAGCGGGTCATCTTCTTGCTGTGCCTTCACATGACAGACAGAGAGATAACTAGCTTTCTGGCTTCTTAGAAGGGCACTAATGGCATTTATAAGGGCTCCACCTTTATGATCTAATTAATTCTCAAAGGCCCCACCTCAAGTACATTAGGATTTCTGTTTCAGTACACAAATTTTGGGAGAACACAAATATTCAGCCCATATCATAAGGAAAAATAGGCTCCAAGAATATTTCCCATAAATTTCTAACGAGAAAAACATCACTCAAGGCTCCCATATGGAAATGGTATTGAGAAGACCCTCGGTAAAAGTTTAAATTTAGATTGCTTTGCTGATTTCACATGTTTATTAAGAAAAATATAACTCTATCTGCATACAATCTGAGAAACTTAAACTAGATTTTTGCAGTAGAGCAAGGGTTGCTAATCAGAGTTTTCGGTAGAATAGTACAATATTCGATTAAAAAATAAAATAATTGCTTCTGTTTTGAGACATTAAAGAAACATCATTTTTCTCCTTTTCTTTTCCCCAAAGTGATCTCTAAAAAATATTTCTATTATTTAATTGCTAAGTTTGTTGAAGTTTAGTTTAATTACTCATGTGGCTATTATTGGCAGAGGCAAAGTGCAAAAGTCATCCTTTTTCCTCCACATAGACAGAAATGCTGGCCTGCACTACAGGTCACCGTGGGAGCTGCTTATTTTACAATTAAGTAAGAGTAAGGTAAATGTCTCAAGTTATTACTTAGAGTCCCTCCCATCATCCTCCCCCCTACACCTCTTTAAAGATTATTAAAATCATTACTGAAAGGGATTTGGGTAAGATAAAATTCTGGGCTTAAATAAATTAGTTGAAACTTAACAGAGATCAGCAGAATTACGTGCATTTATGTTTATGTGTAAAATAGACATGTGATCTGGAAGCAGATTGCTCTAAAAAACTTAGAGATTTTAGATAGTTACAAACTTAATATAAGCAAAATGTAATAAGGTTATCTTGTATTACAAAACAGAAGTATTGTGATGAGATTGTACCAAATAATATTCTCAGTGTTCTGTGAACTGGTCAGGTCACACTTGGGTTATCGTAATGTTCAGATTTTTAAGAACAATGTGGATAAAATGATGTTGATGAGCAGACTAAAAAACTGTCCTGTAAGAAATAATAGATGGAATTAGAAATATTAAGTCTGAAGAAGAGAAAACTAAGGGAGAAAAAAATCACTAACATTCAGTTAGCATCTCTTTTGTATCAGGAATTGTAAGTTACCTTCTAGAACCTTACTTAATTCTCAAAATAACCCTCTACTATAAGGATTATTATCTCTTACTACCAATGCCTCTTTTTGATTAAGCAACATGTCAAAAGATTCATCAGCCAGTACAAGTTGTGACTCCAACTCCTACGTGTCTGAGATCAAAGTCTGTACTTTTCCTACCACACCATAGGTCACTATCACCTGCTTTAGGTTCTACAGGAAATTATGCATCAAGAATTGTTTCATTCAACCCTTTGTTCAACACTATTTTGGGCACGTATAATATACAAGGCACTGTGCCAAGATTCTGCTCAAAGTGAGCTTCTGGGTTCTTAGAAGAAATAAAAATATGTGCCTGAATAACTGTAATGCAATATGGAAAGCAAAATTAACATGATAATTAACGTGCTTCCGGGAGGAAATACTGCTGCTGGGGAAGAAATGTGACATTTGAGCTGGGCTTTGGAAAACAGAGTGATTTGGATGTGCTGAAATGTGACAGGGAGAGCATCCCAGGCAAAAAGAACAGCATGTTTGTGGGAAAATGAAATGCATATCTAGGAAATACCAAATAGCTGAGTGCAGCTCTAGCATACAGTTTGAGAAAGTTAACGAGGAATATGCTGGATAAATGGATTGACCTAGATGAGGGAGGGTCAGAAATGCCAGGCTAATGAATTCTGTTATGTTCTCTAGGCAATGGAGAGTCACAATTGATATTTCAAAAGTAGGGCAATCATCATGGCCCCAAATAGCTCTTTTTGTGTAAAGAACATACTGTAGGGCAGAGAACAAGGTGGGAGAATGTTGAAGGCTTTTATGGTTCCAAGCGAGAGCTAACAAGAAGCTGGGTTATAGTACTGTCCAGCCTTCTTCTATTCCTCTTTTTTTAAAATTTAAATTATTATTATTATTTTTTTAGAGACAGGGTTTTTCTCTGTCACCCAGGCTGAAGTGCAGTGGTGTGATCGCGGCTTATTGCAGCCTCCACCTCATAGGCTCAAGTGATCCTACCACCTCAGCCTCCCAAGTAGATGGGACTACAAGCGTGCATCAAAACATCAGGCTAACTTTTAAATTTTTTGGAGATGGGGGTCTCCCCATGTTGCCCAGACTGGTCTCAAACATCTGGGCTTATGTGATCCTCCTGCCTCAGCCTCCCAAAGTGTAGTGTGTGAGGCCCCTGCACCTGGCCTTCTATTCCTTTTTAAGGCCACCCAATCCTTATACATGCCACCCAACTGCTGGCCTATCAAATGGGGTCTTGACCAACCCTACTTTGCCTTTTCTGAACCTCCTCTGCCTTCATCTGCATTCAATAATCAAGATTCTTGGCTCTCTGGCTTCTGCCTTTAAATGGGCCCATGTATCTGACTTTTATCCTTATTTTTCTGGTATTTGGTTGCCTATTTTCTCCCATGCATTCTGCTTTGATTCACTTTCCCATCCTCGAATTGTTCCATCATCTCAGGTAGGCTGATAACACCTCAGCCCCTGCCTTAGCCCTGTAGGAACACACTTCCACATGTAGCAGTCAGGATTCATGGTTGCAAGCAGCAACTATTCTATAATCACTAGTTTAAGCAGAAAAATAAGGTGAATTTAAAAGGATATTTGATACCTCACTGAATCTGCAAGGGGGTTGGAGAGTAAGGTCCACAGGCTCTGCGGCCCAGGATCCATGCCCACGTCACACTGTGAGGGCTGCTGAAGGAGAGAGGGTGCTACAACTACTGCATGGCACAGACACCACAGCCCCCACTGATAATTCTGGAGACCCAACACCAGAAATTTCACCACCGGTGCCTGGCAGAGCTGGTGCCTCTCTTGACATTCTTATGAAATGGTAGACACAAAGGCTCCTACTTCCTAGGGTTGTTCAGTTCTGAAGTGAAAACTTTATGATCATGTCTGATTGGTGAAGCCTAAGAGGGTGCAGAGATGCATTGATATGGTTTGACTGTGTCCCCACCCAAATCTCACCTTGAACTGTGGCTCCAACAATTCCCAAGTGTCATGGGAGGGACCCAACGGGAAGTAATTGAATCATGGGGGTAGGTCTTTCCCATGCTGTTCTCATGATAGTGAGTAAGTCTCGTGAGACCTGATGGTTTTATAAGGGCGAGTTTCTCCGCACAAGCTCTTTCCTTGCCTGCCACCATGTGAGTCGTCCCTTGCTCTTCCACCATGATTGTGAGGCCTCCCCAGCCATGTGGAACTGTGAGTCAATTAAACCTTTTTCCTTTATAAATTACCCAGTCTCAGGTATGTCTTCATGAGCAGCATGAAAACGGACTAATACATGGATGTATCACAAAGCTAATGAATCTTAAGCCTCAGGGCCCTGTACTTATGTAGACCCTTTCCAAGGCCCTGGGAGAGCCCTAGAAATAAATGTCTGTCATATGTTTTTGTAAAATTGGCAGAAGAAATACTGTACCTGCAATTCTGACTTCTGTCACACTCGTTAAATTTATACAATATTATCAATCATGAGTTGTGAAGCTTAAAGACACTCTTCTAAACTGTCAATTAAAAAAACAATTGACCAGATAGGCCAAAGGAGACTAAATTACTTTTTTTTCCTTTTATAAAAAAAAAATCACAGAGCTGGATGTGGTGACTCATGCCTGTAATCCCCACACTTCAGGAGGCCAAAGTGGGAGGATCATTTGTGGCCAGCAGTTCAAGACCGACCTAGTCAACCTAGTGAGATCCCTTCTCTACAAAAATATTTTCATATGAAAAATTATGAAATCATTGTCCCGTGAATTGGTAATCAAACAGTTAAAATAATGCAGTTAAAATAATGAAGAAAAAATATTAAAGAGGTACATTAGGCAAATTACTAATTTTAAAATTACATTGTTTTTCTGGATTTGTGGTGTTCCTGGTACTGGTTATCTCCTAAAATTTGTAGTTTTGATTTTTTTCTCATTCAAGTTGGGAAGTTAATTTTTAAACCTAATTTTACATTTGTAATTTTGTTGCTTGTGAAAAGAAGGCCCCAAAATTGTATTAGGTTCAAACCCCTACAAAACTGAACTCTGCCCCTGGCTGGATCCCTATATCCTAACTAAAATAGGGTAAGAGCCAGTCCTAGCTTCTGCCTTGAGAAAGGACTCATGATATGTGGAATTCTTCAAACATAGGAAGGGTGTTTAAACATGCTGGGTGGCCTCAGACATGACAAATATCCCTTACACTGTGCTTGAGTGTATGTTTGGTATTTAGGAATAGTCTTGAGAAAATATACTTGGAAAGATTTTGGAAAGGGAATGGAGAGGCAGGAACACATGACAGAAATATTGCATACACATGGTGAGAAATTGGATTGTGCATGAGACGCGATGACCCTGAGGGTTAGCATAGATAATTATCAGGATGGTGCTGGGTGTGGTGGCTCATGCCTATAATCCCAGCACTTTGAGAGGCCAAGTCCGGCGGATCTCTTGAGGCCAGGAGTTCGAGACCAGCCTGGCCAAGATGGTGAAACCCCATCTCTACTAAAAATACAAAAATTAGCCAAGTCTGGTGGTCCATGCTTGTAATCCCAGCTATTCAGGAGGCTGAGGCAGAAGAATCACTTGAACCCGGGAGGCGGAGGTTGCAGTGAGCTGAGATCACGCCACTGCACTCTAGCCTGGGCAACAGAGTGAGACTTGGTCTCAAAAAAAAAAAAAAAAAAAAAAAAATTATCAGGATGGCGATGCCAATAACCAGGATAGACATCTCAAAGCTAGTACAGATTCAGGGAGGAATTGGGGAGACAGAGAGTTTGATCTGAAACATTATGGGATTCAAACTGTATAAGTCTTTGGAAGAACCAAAGTTAGCAGATCTATTAGTATTAATTCACTAACTCAAAAAAAAAAAAAAAAAAATCACCATCTCATAGTGCTGGATGAAGGGCAGTACAAATTACATTTAAAAAATGTAACTTAGCAGTCAAAAGGGGTTAAATAAAATAACAGCTCAATTTAGAAATAAAATCAACAAATGTAATTGAAAGCGAGGTGTAATTAAAAGGCATATTAGGCAAAATATTACACATGATTAAATGCCAGAGATCCTGCTTTGATTTTAACCAAATTTTAACCTTTTTTACCCTAAAAAAATAGCACAACTAGGAAGTATTACCAAAACAAAAACTCAGCCCAATATAGGCTGGGTGCGGTGGCTCACGCCTGTAATCACGGCACTTTGGGAGGCCAAGGCGGGCAGATCACATGAGGTCGGGAGTTTGAGACCAGCCTGGCCAACATGGTGAAATCCTGTCTCTACTAAAAATACAAAAAATTAGCCGGGCATGGTGGCATGTGCCTGTAATCTCAGCTACTCAGGAGGCTGAGGCAGGAGAATCACTGGAACCTGGGAGGTGGAGGTTGCAGTGAGCTGAGATCACGCCACTGCACTCCAGCCAGGGCAACGGAGGGAGACTCCATCACAAAACAAAAAGAAAGAAAAAAACAATATAATAGTATAATATTCTTATTTTACATACGGATAAACTAAGCCGTAGAGTAGTTACATGACCTGCCTGTTTGTGGACAGTGGTTTGGACTCCAGTGCTTTTAGCCAGAACATTTTATTGTCTTTCAGCATTCAATTATGCTGCCTTCACTATTTTGCTGGAACACACCTAT
The DNA here is from genome assembly GCF_001698545.2 of Rhinopithecus bieti. Taxonomy (NCBI): domain Eukaryota; kingdom Metazoa; phylum Chordata; class Mammalia; order Primates; family Cercopithecidae; genus Rhinopithecus; species Rhinopithecus bieti. Next base: position 675,755 of record NW_016813121.1, on the reverse strand, counting down.
GTAGGAGAGCAGTATGCAAATGTATTGGCTTTGCTCCACCACAACCATGGTGAGCTAAATTTAACTTTGATAGCCTCATATCCTTATTAAGAAACAATGACCCATTCAGAGTTGTACAGAAACAAGTGACCAATAAAATTGTATTCCTCGAGTGTCCAGCTTTTGGCAACTCTGCTGTTTAGGGTGTAGAGCTTGTATAAAGGAGGAACATGGCTTAATGTGACTTTGTTTGAATAACAGGAAGACAGAAGTTATTTGTATTCTAATGAATTATATTTAGTCTTTCTTTTCCTTTCAAATTTCAGATGGAGGACTTTAACTGGGCTCCAGGGAAAATGAGACCAGGAAGCTACAGGCATCCTTCCTGGAGCTTACTTACAGGTGTATGGTTGTACATCTCTATCTAAAGTAACCACACCCTAATTTTCAGCCCTTTTTATTTCCTACATTTTATTCATCATAGTTACTTTTCTTATTTGTTTGCCTATTCTCTTTCCTTCTCTTAGAACATACACTTTTTTTCTTTTTTTTTTCCGAGACAGAGTCTCACTCTATCACCCAGGCTGGAGTGTAGTGATGCGATCTCGGCTCACTGCAACCTCCACATCCCAAGTACAAGCAATTCTTGTGCCTCAGCCTCCAGAGTAGCTGGGACCACTGGCATGCGCCACCATGCCTGGCTAATTTTTGTACTTTCAGTGGAGCTGGGTTTTCACCATATTGGCCAGGCTGGTCTCGAACACCTGACCTCAGGTGATCTGCCCACCTTGGCCTCCCAAAGTGCTGGGGTCAGAGGCATGAGCCACCACACCCGGCCATAGAATATATACTTTTAACAGGGATAACATTAACCCTAAGGGAGTGAAAGTTGGTTTTGGGGAGGAAAAAGCCACTGATATTTCTGTGTATAATGCATGGATATAGACACAGTACATAAATATATACATAATATCTGTGGCATTAAAATTTCATGATGGGGCAGTTAGGAAAGGAGTGTCTAAAAAGGTTTCTTAGGGGGCAATAATGAAAAAATGGTAGAGAAACAATATTCTGGGAACTAAACTTCAGAAGGGCAGGGCCTACAGAATCCTTGTAGATTGCAGTCCCAGTGTTAATGTCCTGCACAGAGTTAGGGCATAGTAAAGGGTATAATTAATATTTTGAGGAATCAACTGTTAATCCACCTTTTTGACAACAAATCACATTTCACATAGTGTTGTCGTTATCTTAAAGAAGGGTAAAGCAGAGAGTTGGGAAAAGGAAGCTATGAAGTGGAAATGTGTTTCTTTTTAAGGAAACTTGGCAGGTAGGGCAGGAATATCTATATATAAAAAATTAAGTTTTCAACTCAGAAAACTTCTCTATTTTTCCAGAAGCCTACTCCATCACAATTAACTAGTGCTGACTTTTAGATATCTTTGTGCAAAATGCCTAATTTAGAAACTAGCATATAGCATTTAAATCAGAACTTTTCTATTATTCTGAAAATGGAATGTTTTGCCTAAAGTCCTTCCTAGGTATTATTACATCTTCCACGTGAGGCCAGACCTGCATCTGATGAGCTCAAAACCCTGACTGCCAAGAAGCGGGTGTGAAGTCTGGGAGAACAGAAGTGCAATGGTTCCAGACATTTATTTCATAGTATCCATTCTTGGCCAGAGAGGGCCCATGCCTGTCTCGTAATAGACTAATATTGGTTCCTTTTAGGTCAGCGCTGGGACAGCTGATGGTAATTGAGACAGTGGACACTTCTTGTGGTCTCTGTCTATTTCCCCAGCTCAAGACTTCTTCTTGCAGCTTCCTCTTATCATGTAAAGTCACAACCTCTAAGAGTTTTTCAGAAACAAAAGAAATGCTACAGTTATGATCTGGTGTTAACTGATTTCTCCTGGACCCCGAATTTTAAGTACCCATTGGTCATTCAGGAAAATTCCTTTTTGTTTTTTTGTCTTGTTTTGTTTTTGAGACAGGGTTTCACTCTGTTGCCCAGGCTGCAGTGCAGTGGTGCAATCTTGGCTCGCTGCGGCCCCCGCTTCCTGGGTTCAAGTGATTCTCCCACCTCAGCCTCCCATGTAGCTGGGACTACAGGTATGTGCCACTGCACCTGGCTAGTTTTTATATTTTTTCGTAGAGAAGGGATTGCACAGTGTTGGCCAGGCTGGTCTCAAATTCCTGACCTCAAGTGATCTGCTCACCTCAACCTCTCAAACTGCTGAAATTACAGGTGTGAGCCACTGCGCCCAGCCAGGAAAGCTCCTTTTAATATGGAGATCTTTAAGGGCATTCCATCCTTTACTGTTGGTTTTCTCCTCATCGGTGTCCTGTTCCATACACCGTAAGTGTCACAAGAGTCCCATAGGTTGGGTTAAGTAGACAGAAACACTCTTGACAGCATGTTATACCAAAATAGAATTTCTACATATTAATTAGAAAAGTTTCTGAACAAAGCAATAACAATAATAAAAGAATAGAAAGTAAATCTCTTTAGAAAAAATAAAAAAAATTATTCTGAAAGAGGCAGCTAAAGTGATTTAACAAATAAATAACTAAAGATGAGGTATAAAAACATGTCCCTGTATTTCACCCATTTTAAGATGATCTACATGTTTGTAGAAATGATTACACAAGGATAAATTTCTTGGAAACATAGGAAAATACATTCCACTGGAGAACAGGAGATTTGGGGGAGGAGATTTTGACTGCAAGAAGGAAGTGGAATTTGGAACACAGGAGGGTTGTTAGCCTTTGAAAGGGATCCGCTTTTTCTCTGAGACTTTTGGAGAAGGAAAAAGTGATAGACACAAGAAAACACTCAGGTGAAAAGTTAGGCAGAGTTGCGATGACAGATGCATCTTGATTTATCTCAAAAGGACCACTCTTGAGGTCTGGACTCAGTGAAGCCTGCATTCAGAATTATCTTCTGAGTCCATGTGAATGCTCTCCTGGAGCTGTTATTCCATCCTCTCTTTCATCATCCATGTTGTGAAATCCATGAGCCCTTCTAGGCACGATTGTTAGGGTTGGCAGGTTGCTTCCAGTCAGTGGAAAAGAGCATGATCTTTAGTATACCTTGGTTGTACTAGCACCATACAAACTGCCCCACCACAGGAAGGTGACAGAGGTTATCAACTTCAATGACAGCAGTGACAAAGAACTGAGAACTATGAGCTAGGGAAGAATTTGAAACAGCCCGTGTGGGAAGTATATGTGGGAGTTCATGTGCACTGATAAAGTGTTATTGACTTTCAGTAGTCAAAAGAAGAATGAAGGACATTTGTGTGGAGATATTTAACCTAGGGAATTCAAACAATTACAGTGCACATTTTAAAGAAAGAAGGAAGTGAAATTATGAAGTATAGTAGAGGCTCTCTGACAGACCTCCATTCAACCAAATCTCAAGATTAGTCGATCCTCTCCATTCTCTTGAAAATGTTCTGACAGACTGGGCATGGTGACTCATGCCTGTAATCCCAGCACTTTTGGAGGCTGAGGTAGGAGGATCCCTTGAGTCCTGGAGTTCAAGAGCAGCCCAGGGAACACACTGCTCATGGCTAGTTCACTCTCTAGTTCTCTTCTCCTCCCATCAGCTAAATTATTTGGGCTAAGAACACATGTAATTATATACTTTCTATTTCTTTTAAATAATTATCATACATTAAAATAGAATTTTTTTGTTATACAGTTCTATGAAATTCAACTCATGTATAGGTTAGTATAACTACCACCACAATTAAAGACACAGAACACTTCCACTGCCCCCAAAAGTTTCTCACGCTGTTCTTTTTATAGTCACACTCTCCCCTTAACCCTACAGTTTTGTCCTCTGGTACAAACCCTTGATGTGTTCTTTAACCCTACAGTTTTGTCCACTGGAAAATCATATAGATGAATTTATGTAGTATGTAACCTTTTGAGACTTTTTTTCGTTCAGCATAATACTTTTGAGATTCGGTCAAACTGCTGTGTGTTTGTTCTTTTATACTGCTATGTAGAATTTTATTTCGGGGATGTGCCCCAGCTTGTCTACCCATTTACCCACTGAAGGATATTTGTTTCCTGTTTGTGGCTATTGTAAATAGAACTACTATAAACAGTCATATGCAGGCTTTTGTGTGACTATACGTTTCCATTTCTCTAAGATGACTGCACTAAAAGTCAATTTCTGGGTCATATGGTAAATTTATGTTTAATTTTCTAAGCCAGATTGTTTTCCAGAGTGGCTGTCCCATTTTGTATGTCCACCAGCAATGTATGAGAGCTTCAGTTGTACTGCATTCTTATCAGCCCTTGGAATTGTCAATATTTTTAAAAGCCATCTTAATGGGTGTGATGTGGCATCCCACTATGTTTTTAATTTTTATTTTGCTAATGGCTAAAGATATTGAATATCTTTTCATGTGCTTATTTGTAATCTATATATATCTTCTTTTGGTGAAGTGTCAACCATCATTTCTTCCAATCTATTTTTAGCAACACATTCTTTTCTTCTTTGGAGACTCTAATTAAACAGAGGTTAAAACTTTTGTTATTATCCACAAGTTCTTAAGGCTCAGTTCATTTGTTTTTATGATTTTAGTAGAGATGGGATCTTGCTGTGTTGCCCAGGGTGATCTCAAACTCCTGAGTTCAAGCAGTTCTCCAGCCTTAGCCTCCCAAAGTGCTGGGTTATAAGGGTGAGTCACTGTGTCCAGCCACAGTTCATTTTTTAAACTCTGTTTGTGTTTGTTGTTCAAATTGGATGATTTCTATTGCTCTATCTTCAAGTCCATTGATTCTTTGCTCTATTATCTCCATCCTGCTATTGAGCTCAGCCTATTAGTTTATTTTCATTATTTTATTTCCACTTTTAAAATTTTTGTTTGGCTCTTTTTTTTCCTTTTTTTTTTTTTTTTTTTCCTGAGATGGAGTCTCGCTCTGTCGCCCAGGTTGGAGTGCAGTGGCATGATCTCGGCTCACTTCAACCTCTGCCTCCCGGGCTCAAGCAATTCTTGTGCATTCAAACTATTCTCTTGCCTCAGCCTCCCAAGTAGCTGAGATTACAGGCTCCACCACCACTCCCATCTAATTTTTGTATTTTCAAGGGAGATAGAGTTTCACTATGTTGGCCAGGTTGGTCTTGAACTCTTGTCTTCAAGTGATCCACCCACCTCGACCTCCCAAAATGCTGGGATTACAAGTGTGAGCCACCCTGCTTGGTCTATTTGGCTCTTGTTTATAACGTTTCTTTCTTTGGTGAGACTTTCTAATTTTCTATGTGATTCAAGGGTATTTGTGATTGTATGTTGAAGTATTTTATAATAGCTGCTTTAAAAGTTTTATCAGGTAATTCTAACATAAATGACATCTTGGCTTTGGCCTCTGTTAATTGTCTTGTCCTATTCAAATTGAGATGTTCCTGGCTTTTTGATATCAAGTAATTTTGGGTTGTATGCTGCTCATTTTGAATATTATGTTATGAGATGCTGGGCCTTGTTTAAATCCTATGGAGAATGTTGTTATTTTTGTTTTAGCAGGCAAATAATCTAATTAGGTTCAGGTCACAATTTCCAATGTACTTTCAGTGGATCGTGATTCCAACACCAGTTCAGTTTTCAATGCCTTTGCTGTGCTGTTGGGATCTGTCCCACATGTTCACCACCAGGTGGCCAATATTATATGGGAGCAAAGAGTCTATCTGCTAAATTCTCAAAGTCTTATAAAAGTCATATAAATGCTGATTAAGTTCAGATCCATGTACGTGCAACTTTAGAGTGAGCTTGGCATTCATAAATAACTTTAAGGGATTACTTTTCCAAGTACTTCTCTTTCCCACTACTTTCCAGTTTCCTGGACTCCCCTTTTTTGGTTTTCTGGCCTGAAAGGTGGAGGTTTGTTTATACCACTCTGCTGTAAACTTCCATAGCTGTGCCTACCTGTGAGGCTAAGCCTTGGGAGGCCTGGAGGAAAAAAACTGGTAAACTCAATGTCACTTCAGTCAGTGGTACTTCACATTCTGGGCTTTCCCTCAGCCTTAATCTGCCTGCTATTATTTACTTTTCAGATAAACAGCTGTTGCTTACCTTCTGTCCAGATTTTACAGCTGCATTCAGTGAGAAAGTCTGGGAGGAGTGTGCTTACCCTTGTCTAAACCCAAACCCCTATAGATTTTAATTAAACATTATGTAAACCAATATAACATGAGTGAAGAAACAAAAATAGTTAAAATTTCATAATATAAAAAGTTAAGAATCCTCCCTCCCCCTGCGCCACACACACACGTGGTCAAAATTTACTGTAGTAAACTGAATACTTTGGAGGATCTCTGTAGAGGTGAGTTGCCAAAAAAAAAAAAAAAAAAAAAAATCCAGAACACAAACAAAAACTTAAGAAATCTATAAATAACAGTAAAAGATTAGGGGAAAATCACTGACATCTAGATGGATTCTGTACTTGTTCCACAAATCTGTATAAGTTCTTACTCCACATCATAAAAATCATATCCAGAAAATCATATCGTGGGTATCTGTATTTTAGAAAGAAGACTCAGAACTCCATTTAGCAGGCCCTTTATCAATTAAATAGTCTTGGCCCTCTGTTAAAAGTCTAGCAAATTTATGTTTCATGTTTTATATGTTTGGAGGTAAAATAAGATGTTTAACATACATGTATTTATTTATTTATTTACTTTTTTGAGACTGGGACTCACTCTGTTGCCCAGGCTGAAGTACAGTGGTGCAATCATAGCTCACTGAAACCCCTCCTTCTGGGCTTAAGCAGCCTCCTGCCTCAGACTCCCAAGTAGCTAAAACTCTAAGTATGTGACACCACACCTGGCTAATTTTTTTTTTTTTTTTTTTTTTTTACTTTTATTAGAGAAGAGCCCAGGCTGGTCTTGAATTCCTGGGCTCAAGTGATCCTCCCTCCTTGACCTCCCAAAATGCTAGGATTACAGGCATCAACCATCACACCAAGCCTATATGTGTATTTTAAAAATGATTCCGCCCAAATTATTTTTGGGGTCTCTCCCAGATGAAGGAAGTCTTTCACAGAATGTTTTAGAAAGTGACCCAGGTATGTTCAGTTGTTTGTTAGACTGAAAAAGAGAAATTGAGGCAGATAAATCAGTTAATAATTTACTTCCATAGTTAAAATGAGTGCCTGACCTTGGGTGATAGCAAAGAGAATAGAAAGAATGGATAAAAGATACTATTAGAAAGAGACCCAGGTCAGTCACAGTGGCTTGCATCTGTAATCCTAGCACTTTGGGAAGCTGAGGCAGGTGTATCTCTTTTTTTTTTTTTTTTTGAGACGGAGTCTTGCTGTGTTGCCCGGGCTGGAGTGCAGTGGCCGGATCTCAGCTCACTGCAAGCTCCGCCTCCTGGGTTTACGCCATTCTCCTGCCTCAGCCTCCCGAGTAGCTGGGACTACAGGCGCCCGCCACCTCGCCCTGCTAGTTTTTTGTATTTTTTAGTAGAGACGGGGTTTCACCGTGTTAGCCAGGATGGTCTCGATCTCCTGACCTCGTGATCCGCCCGTCTCGGCCTCCCAAAGTGCTGGGATTACAGGCTTGAGCCACCGCGCCCGGCCAGGTGTATCTCTTGAGCACAGGAGTTCAAGGCCAGCCTGGGCAAGATGGCGAAACTCCACTTCTACAAAACATACAAAAAAAACTAGCTGAACGTGGTGTTGCACATCAGTAGTCCTAGCTACCTGAGAGGCTAAAGTGGGAGGATCACCTGAGCCTTGGAGATCAAGGCTGCAGTGAGCTCTAATTGCATCACTGCACTCTAGCCTGGGCAACAGAGTGAGAACCTGTCTCAAAAAAAAAAAAAAAAAAAAAAAAAGAGAGAGAGAGAACTGTTAGACATGTGATCCTGTTAGCCATGGGAAAATGTAACGGAAAACTGTCAAGATGACTCTGAGGTTTGGGACCTGAGTGATTGAATAGCGTCATTAACAGAAACAGGAAAGCCAAATGTGGGAAGCGTTTTTAGGGGCAAAGAAGTACTTATAGAAGGGCAAGAATAAGATAAGGACTTAAAGTTTTATGCCTGTTAAATCTGATGGGATGATTATATGTCCAAGTGAAAATGCCAAGCATAGAAAGGGTGATTCTATTTCCAACCTCTTCCTCCTATTGTAGAGTTTGACATTTACTGAGACTGAAGTAATAGAAAGTGGCCTTTTCCACTGTAGCTTCAGGCTGAAAGTACAACAGACACATTTTTAGCATAACAACGAACAGGAGCTATGCTAGGAAGGGATAAATCTTCACAGGGAAAGGTTTGAGTACCTTTTAAATGTTCCATCCTTGAGATCAGATCATCATAAGGGCTTTTCTTTTCAATTGTCAATCAGAAGCAGTCCCAAATACATACAGTAGTTCCCTCTTATCCAGAGAGGAGAAGTTCCAAGGCCTCTAATGGATACCTGAAACTATGAGTGGTACTGAACACTATATATAGTCAGTCCTCCATTTCTGTGGGTTCCGCAACTGTGGGCTTAAGCAACCATGAATTGAAAATACTTTTTAAAAAACTTTAAGTAATTCTCTTACTGAAGAAAATTTTGAAACTAGTTTTATTTACCGACAATCACTAAAGTCACGTGAACTAAAAGGCATTTGAACTAGCTTCTATTTTTCTGGTAAAATATTGGATTCAAGCCCTTTGCTTTTAAGACAGTTGATTAGAGCTCTTTCATATAATTTGTTAGTGAAATATTACATACACATGACACATATAGGCATACACACACGACACATATAGACATACACACACCGACAAAAGCATATCTTAAAGATTTATAAGATTTTTAAGATTTTTCATTTGCCAGTTTTCGAATAGTTTCTCCCCCGTTTTAGACTATCATCAGTCATTTCCAAACACATGGCTCTTAGGTGAAACAATATAGAAAACGCACATCTCAAAAGCACAGAACTTAGACCTAAACACCATTATCTGAACACAAGATTGCCAGGAATTGTCTTCTTTTAAACTTAGTTTGGTTTGTTTATTTGTTTGTTTTGAGATGGAGTCACATTCCATCACCAAGGCTGAAGTTCAGTGGCACTATCTCAGCTCACTGTAACGTCTGCCTCCTGGGTTCAAGCAATTCTCCTGCCTCAGGCTCCTGAGTAGCTGGAATTAAAGGCATGTACCACCAAGCCCGGCTAATTTTTGTATTTTTTAGTACAGACGGGGTTTCACCATGTTGGCCAGGCTGGTCTCGAACTCGTGACCTCAAATCATCCATCCACCTTGGCCTCCCAAAGTGCTGGGATTACAGGCGTGAGCCACTGTGCCTGGCCTCAACTTAGTTTGTTTTTAAATTAGATTTCTGGCTTTAGGGTGGAGCCCTTTAGTGAATATGGGTGAGAAAATATGCAGACTTTCGGGCCTAAACCATGCTTTTTAAATCTGAACACAGGTAGCTCCCTGTAGTAATGACCATGTATAAATATCATCAGCCACCCCTAACACTGCAGCTCTTGCTAAAACCACCAGCCAAAACACATGAAGGTCAAGTCCTCTCACTGTACAAAGTAATCTCGGGTTCCCCTCAAAGCCAAAAAGATCAGGTAATGCAATTACAAAAGAGAGAAGAGTTTTAGATCCAGGAGGTACTTGCCTGTAACTCTTGAAACTTCGCAAGAAAAGGAGAAGACCCCTAAAAAAAGGATGAATAGTGCCTTTTTCTGAGTTCCTTGAGGGGTCTGAGTCATTAGGAGTTGATACAGTTTGGATGTGTGCCTAGCCCAAATCTCATGTTGAAATGTAACTGCCAGTGTTGGATATGGAACCTGGTGGGAGGTGATTGGATCATGGGGGTGTTTCTCATGAATGGTATAGCACCATCCTTTGCATGCTATCCTTGTGGCAATGAGTAAGTTCTCATAAAATCTGGTCATTAAAAAGTGTGTAGCACCTCCCCTCTCTCGGTACTACTTTCACCATGTGGTGGTGTTATAAATAAAGTTTTGGTGCCGCAAAAGAAATAGCACTCGAATATAAAATTTTCTTTTTAATTCTCAGCAAGGCAAGTTACTTCTATAGAAGGGTGCGCCCTTACAGATGGAGCAATGGTGAGTGCACACTTGGACAAGGGAGGGGAAGGGGTTCTTATCCCTGAGGCATGTGGCCCCTGCTGCTGTGTTGTTCTCCTATTAGACGGCACAGGCGAAACTAATTCCGATTGGCTAATTTAAAGAGAGTGACGAGGTGAGTGGTTTGGAGGGAAAAATGGTTATGACAGAGCAGGTAATCGGAATGAGTCAGGGTGAAGTAGGTAATTGGAATGAATCAGGGTGGAGCAGGTAATTGGAATGAGTCAGGGTAGAGCACATAATCAGAGTGAGTGAGGGTAGAGTAGGTAATCGGAATGAATCAGGGCAGAGCAGGCAATCAGAATGAGTTAGGGTGGAGCAGGTAATCGAAAAAGGTTGCTTTATGAGGAAGTTAAGTTTAAAAGTAGAAGGCAAAAAATTGAACATACTGACATATTGATTCTTTGGAAAGAAATTCAGAATTCATATCTAACAGTGTGACTGCTCCCCCTTCCCCTTCTGCCATGATTATAAGCTTCCTGAGGCCTCCCCAGAAACAGATATTGCTATGCTTCTTGTCTAGCCTGCAGAAATGTGAGCCAATTAAACCTCTTTCTTTATAAATTATCCAGTCTTACGTATTTCTTTATACCAATGTGAGAACAGACTAATACAGGAGTCTTCTCTAGATCCTTCTATGTGGTATTAGAGATGACAGAAAGGAAGAAGTAGGGAGGAATCAAAGTAAATGAGATAAGTTTTTTTTTTTTTTTTTTTTTTTTGAGACAAAGTCTTGCTCTGGTGTGATCATAGCTCACTGCAGCCTTGAACTCCCAGGCAAGCAATTCTTCCACCTTAGATATTGGCTTTTAATTAAGCTGATTTCTAACCAGAGAACTCTTAAAAAGAAATTCTTTCTTTCAAATCTCTTATTATGAACTTTGGGCCAGAACAAACAGTTGATATTTCTGGCTTTTGTACTTTTTTTTTTTTTAACCAGATATATCCTTCCAAGTGAAATCAATAAGTGTTCATCAAGGTTATGACTTAACCAAAGATGCATGAGGTTTCTCCAAAGAGATTGAAAGCAGTCCTCAGAAGATCAGATGCCCTAATATGGTGTGGGTCTGTCTCCTCACCCAAATCTCAGGTCAAATTGTAATCCCCAGTGTTGGAGGTAGGGCTTGGTGGGAGGTGATTGGATCATGGGGGTGGAGTTCTCATGAAAGATTTAGCACCATTCTCCCTTGGTATTGTATGGCGAGTAAATTCTTACAAGATCCAGTTGTTTAAAGGTGTTTTGTAAACACTTTGCTTGCTTCTGCTTGCTTGCTTGCTCCTGCTCCAGCCATGTAAGATGTGCCTGCTTCTCCTTCTGCCATGATTGTAAGTGTCCTGAGGCTCCCCAGAAGCAGAAGCTGTTAAGCTTCTTGTGCAGCCTGCAGAAGCAGAACTGTGAGCCAATTAAATCTCTTTTTCTTATAAATTACAGAATTTCCAGTATTTTTTTTTATAGCAGTGCAAGAATGGACTAATACTGAAAATTGGTACGCAGGAATGGGGCATTGCTATAAAGATACCTGAAAATGTGGAAGCAACTTCAGAACTGCATAACAGGTAGAGGCTGGAAAAGTCTGGAGGGCTCACAAGAAGACAGGAAGATCAGGAAACATTTGAAACTCCCTGGAGACTGGTTAAATGGTTGTGACCGAAATGTTGATAGTGATGTGGAAAATAAAGACCAGGTTGATGAGGTCTCAGATGGAAATGAGGAACTTATGGGGAACTGGAGCAAAGGTCACTTTTGTTATGCTTTAGCAAAGAGTTTGGAGGCATTGCGCCCCTGCCCTAGGGATCTGTGGAAATTTAAACTTGAGAGTGATGATTTAGGGTATCTGGCAGAAGACATTTCTAAGCAGCAAAGTGTTAAATATGTGACCTGGATGCTTCTAAAAACCTATGCTTATATGCATAAGCAAATAAATGACCTGAAACTGGAACTTATATTTAAAAAGGAAGTAGAGCAAAAATACTTGGGAAATTTCCATCCTGGCCATGTGGTAGAAAAGAAAAACCCATTTTCAGGGGAGGAATTCAAGCAGGCTACAGAAATTTGCATAACTAAAAGGAAGGCAAGTACTCTTAGCCAAGACAATGGGGAAAAGTCCTGAAAAGTGGTTCAGTCCCTTCCATCACAGGTCCAGAGGCCTAGAATGGTTTCTTGGGCCAGGCCCAGGACCCTGCTGACCTCTGCAGCCTCATGACACTGCTCCCGGCATCCCAACTGCTATAGCTCCAGTCATGGCTCAAAGGGGCCCAGGTACAGCTTGGGTCACTGCTTCAGAGGGTGCAAACTGTAAGCCTTGGTGACTCCCACGTGGTGTTAAGCCTGTGGGTGTGCAGATTGCAAGAGTTGAGGCTTGAGAGCCTGTACCTAGATTACAGAAGATGTATGGAAAAGCCTGCATATCCAGGCAGAAGCCTGTTGCAGGAGCAGTGCCATCATGGAGAAACTCTCCTAGGGCAGTGTAGAGAGAAAATATGGGGTTGGAGTCCCCATACAGAGTCCCCACTGGAGCACTGCCTAGGGGAACTGTGAGAAGAGGGCCACCACCCTCCAGATCCTGGAATGGTAGAGCCACCAGCAGCTTGCCCCCTGTGCCTGGAAAAGTCACAGGCACTTAACGCCAACCCTTGAGAGCAGCTGCAAGGGCTAAACGCTGCAAAGCCACAGGGGCAGAGCTGCCCAAGGCCTTGGGAGTATACCTCTTGCACCAGTGTGCCCTGGATGTGAGACATGGGGTCAAAGGAGATTACTTCAGAGCTTTAAGATTTAATTACTGAGTCTGGTGCAGTGGCTCACACCTATAATCCTAGCACTTTGGGAGGCCAAGTTGGGAAGGTCGTTTGAGGCCAGGAGTTTGAGACCAGTCTGGTTAAAATAGTGAGACCCCATCTCTATTTAAAAAAAAAAAAAGATTTAATGATGACGGCCCCTCTGTGTTTCAGACTTTCATGGGGCCTGTAGCCCCTTTCTTTTGGCTTATTTCTCACTTTTGGAATAGAAGTTTTACCCTATGCTTGTTCTCCCATTATATCTTGGAAGTAACTAATTTGTTTTATTTTACAGGCTCATAGGCAGAAGGCATTTGCCTTGTCTCAGATGAGACTTTGGACTTCGGATTTCTGAGTTAATGCTGGAATAAGTTAAGACTTTGGGGCACTGTTGGGAAGGCATGATTGTATTTTGCAATGTGGAAGGACATGAGATTTGGAGGGGCCAAGGGTGGAATGATATAGTTTGGATATGTGTCCCCACCCAAATCTGAGGTTGAATTGTAATCACCAGTGTTGAAGGTAAGGGCTGAGGGGAGGTGATTGGATCATGGGAACAGAGTTCTCTTGAATGGTTTAGCACCATCCCCCCTTGGTACTGTATAGTAAATGACTTATCATGAGATCTGGTTGTTTAAAAGTGTGTAGCACTGCCCCTATTCCCCACATCTTGCTCCTGCTCCAGCCATGTAAGATGTGCCTGCTTCTCCTTTGCCTTCTGCCATGATCGTAAGATTTCTGAGGCCTCCCCAGAAGCAGAAGCTGCTACATATCCTGTACAGCCTGCAGAAGCTCTTTTCTTTATAAATTACCCAGTTTCAGGTGTTTCTTCATAGCAGTGCAAGAATAGATTAATACATACCCCAAAGGCAACTCAAAGAAAAGAAAGTTTTGTAATCACCCAAATGGGCTCTTCCTTCTGTTGCATAGACAAAATCAAGTCACTGAGACCATGGTATTGCAGTAAAGAAAGAGTTTAATTAAGAGAAGGCTGGCCACACAGAAGAACTAGAGTTATCCTTTAAACCAATCTCCCTGAGAACTCATATCCTAGGGTTTTATGGATAATTTAGTGGGCAGAGGGCTAGGGAATGGATGCTGTTGATTGGCTGGGGTAAAATCATAGGGATGTGGAAGATGATCCTGATGCCCTGAGTCCACCTCTTAGAGGTGGGAGCCACAAGACTAGTTGAATCATGAGTCACAGGTCTGGGTAGGGTCAGTCAGTTGCCAGAATGCAAAATCTGAAAACAACTCAAAAGACTACTCTTAGGTTCTACAACAGTGACATTATCTATAGAAGCAACTGGGGAAGCCACAAATCTTGTGACCTCTGGCTACGTGACTCCTGAGCCATAAGGGATTATAGAAACTATGACTACATTTTAGCAGAGTTCAGGCTGCTCTCATAAGCTCAACCTCAAAGTCTTTCTTTAGTTTTCAGTCTCTGAACAAGGAGGGGTTAGTTTTAGGGAGGGGCTATTATCATCCTTGTTTCCAATTTAGATTATAAATTAAATTCTTCCCATGATTAGCTTGGCCTATGCCCAGGAATGAGCGAAGACAGCCAGCTTGTGAAGCTAGAAGCAAGATGGAGTCAGCCATGTTAGACTTCTTTTACTGTCATAATCTTTGCAAAGGTGGTTCCAGTTTCACTAGCCACAAATGGAGTATAACTCACATTTCTGTCTGATCATATTCTCTTGGGTCTCAGTTTTCATACGCAAAGCCTCATATGCTCCCACAGGTACAAGACAGGGAACCAAAAGCTGTCCATGGAAGGGAAAAGGATCAATAAATGGCAAAAGTCACACAAATATCAAAATAAAATAAACTGATCCCCTGATCAGAAATTTTAATCACTAGACAACAAAATGGAGCAGCCTCCATTGTTAATCCTGCATGGAATCCTAAGCAGTTTGAGTGTACAGGGATTCTGACTTTGTTTCTGGTCCACTTTTTTGTTCCTTAAATAAGTCAAGAGAATTTTAAGGCTAGCAATGACACTGATATGTGGGGTTTTTTTGTTTGATTTGATCTTCCTATCATTCCTAAACATGTAAACTGCTGGAGCCTCTGATGGCAGCTGATCAGAGACTGGACTCTTAGGACTAAGGTTCTCCACTGGTGGGAGTATAAATTAGTTCAACCATTGTGGAAGACAGCATGGAAATTCCTTGAGGATCTAGAACCAGAAATACCATTTGACCCAGAAATCCCATTACTGGGTATATATCCAAAGGATTATAAATCTTTCTTCTATAAAGACACATGCACATGTATGTTTACTGCAGCACTGTTCACAATAACAAAGACTTGGAACCAACACAAATGCCCATCAATGATAGACTGGATAAATAAAATGTGGCACATATACACCATGGAATACTATGCAGCCATAAAAAAGGATGAATTCATGTCCTTTGCAGGGACATGGATGAAGCTGGAAACCATCACTCTCAGCAAACTAACACAGGAACGGAAAACCAAAACTGCATGTTCTCTCTTATAAGCGGGAGTTGAACAGTGAGAACACATGGACACAGGGAGGGGAACATCACACACTGGGGCCTGTTGGGGGGTGGGGGGCAAGGGAGGGATNGAAGAGGGCCACCACCCTCCAGATCCTGGAATGGTAGAGCCACCAGCAGCTTGCCCCCTGTGCCTGGAAAAGTCACAGGCACTTAACGCCAACCCTTGAGAGCAGCTGCAAGGGCTAAACGCTGCAAAGCCACAGGGGCAGAGCTGCCCAAGGCCTTGGGAGTATACCTCTTGCACCAGTGTGCCCTGGATGTGAGACATGGGGTCAAAGGAGATTACTTCAGAGCTTTAAGATTTAATTACTGAGTCTGGTGCAGTGGCTCACACCTATAATCCTAGCACTTTGGGAGGCCAAGTTGGGAAGGTCGTTTGAGGCCAGGAGTTTGAGACCAGTCTGGTTAAAATAGTGAGACCCCCATCTCTATTTAAAAAAAAAAAAAGATTTAATGATGACGGCCCCTCTGTGTTTCAGACTTTCATGGGGCCTGTAGCCCCTTTCTTTTGGCTTATTTCTCACTTTTGGAATAGAAGTTTTTACCCTATGCTTGTTCTCCCATTATATCTTGGAAGTAACTAATTTGTTTTTATTTTACAGGCTCATAGGCAGAAGGCATTTGCCTTGTCTCAGATGAGACTTTGGACTTCGGATTTCTGAGTTAATGCTGGAATAAGTTAAGACTTTGGGGCACTGTTGGGAAGGCATGATTGTATTTTGCAATGTGGAAGGACATGAGATTTGGAGGGGCCAAGGGTGGAATGATATAGTTTGGATATGTGTCCCCACCCAAATCTGAGGTTGAATTGTAATCACCAGTGTTGAAGGTAAGGGCTGAGGGGAGGTGATTGGATCATGGGAACAGAGTTCTCTTGAATGGTTTAGCACCATCCCCCCTTGGTACTGTATAGTAAATGACTTATCATGAGATCTGGTTGTTTAAAAGTGTGTAGCACTGCCCCTATTCCCCCACATCTTGCTCCTGCTCCAGCCATGTAAGATGTGCCTGCTTCTCCTTTGCCTTCTGCCATGATCGTAAGATTTCTGAGGCCTCCCCAGAAGCAGAAGCTGCTACATATCCTGTACAGCCTGCAGAAGCTCTTTTCTTTATAAATTACCCAGTTTCAGGTGTTTCTTCATAGCAGTGCAAGAATAGATTAATACATACCCCAAAGGCAACTCAAAGAAAAGAAAGTTTTGTAATCACCCAAATGGGCTCTTCCTTCTGTTGCATAGACAAAATCAAGTCACTGAGACCATGGTATTGCAGTAAAGAAAGAGTTTAATTAAGAGAAGGCTGGCCACACAGAAGAACTAGAGTTATCCTTTAAACCAATCTCCCTGAGAACTCATATCCTAGGGTTTTTATGGATAATTTAGTGGGCAGAGGGCTAGGGAATGGATGCTGTTGATTGGCTGGGGGTAAAATCATAGGGATGTGGAAGATGATCCTGATGCCCTGAGTCCACCTCTTAGAGGTGGGAGCCACAAGACTAGTTGAATCATGAGTCACAGGTCTGGGTAGGGTCAGTCAGTTGCCAGAATGCAAAAATCTGAAAAACAACTCAAAAGACTACTCTTAGGTTCTACAACAGTGACATTATCTATAGAAGCAACTGGGGAAGCCACAAATCTTGTGACCTCTGGCTACGTGACTCCTGAGCCATAAGGGATTATAGAAACTATGACTACATTTTAGCAGAGTTCAGGCTGCTCTCATAAGCTCAACCTCAAAGTCTTTCTTTAGTTTTCAGTCTCTGAACAAGGAGGGGGTTAGTTTTAGGGAGGGGCTATTATCATCCTTGTTTCCAATTTAGATTATAAATTAAATTCTTCCCATGATTAGCTTGGCCTATGCCCAGGAATGAGCGAAGACAGCCAGCTTGTGAAGCTAGAAGCAAGATGGAGTCAGCCATGTTAGACTTCTTTTACTGTCATAATCTTTGCAAAGGTGGTTCCAGTTTCACTAGCCACAAATGGAGTATAACTCACATTTCTGTCTGATCATATTCTCTTGGGTCTCAGTTTTTCATACGCAAAGCCTCATATGCTCCCACAGGTACAAGACAGGGAACCAAAAGCTGTCCATGGAAGGGAAAAGGATCAATAAATGGCAAAAGTCACACAAATATCAAAATAAAATAAACTGATCCCCTGATCAGAAATTTTAATCACTAGACAACAAAATGGAGCAGCCTCCATTGTTAATCCTGCATGGAATCCTAAGCAGTTTGAGTGTACAGGGATTCTGACTTTGTTTCTGGTCCACTTTTTTGTTCCTTAAATAAGTCAAGAGAATTTTTAAGGCTAGCAATGACACTGATATGTGGGGTTTTTTTGTTTGATTTGATCTTCCTATCATTCCTAAACATGTAAACTGCTGGAGCCTCTGATGGCAGCTGATCAGAGACTGGACTCTTAGGACTAAGGTTCTCCACTGGTGGGAGTATAAATTAGTTCAACCATTGTGGAAGACAGCATGGAAATTCCTTGAGGATCTAGAACCAGAAATACCATTTGACCCAGAAATCCCATTACTGGGTATATATCCAAAGGATTATAAATCTTTCTTCTATAAAGACACATGCACATGTATGTTTACTGCAGCACTGTTCACAATAACAAAGACTTGGAACCAACACAAATGCCCATCAATGATAGACTGGATAAATAAAATGTGGCACATATACACCATGGAATACTATGCAGCCATAAAAAAGGATGAATTCATGTCCTTTGCAGGGACATGGATGAAGCTGGAAACCATCACTCTCAGCAAACTAACACAGGAACGGAAAACCAAAACTGCATGTTCTCTCTTATAAGCGGGAGTTGAACAGTGAGAACACATGGACACAGGGAGGGGAACATCACACACTGGGGCCTGTTGGGGGGTGGGGGGCAAGGGAGGGATAACATTAGGACAAACACCTAATGCATGCAGAGCTTAAAACCTAGATGACAGGTTGATAGGTGCAGCAAGCCACCATGGCACATGTATACCTATGCAACAAACCTGCATGTTCTGCACATGTATCTCAGAACTTAAAAAAAAAATAACTAAGGTTCTCCAAACTTCACTCACGTTATGAAGGAGTACCTTTGGTTATCTTTTGCATGAGTATTCTTACAAAATCTTAGGGTCCAGCTGAGACTAACTGGACTGGGAAACACCTCCCCAAACCCAGGACAGACAGGGAAAGTCTCCTCTGTGGTCAGGATGGCAGGAACTGGGAAGACTGGGAAGAATTTCCCCAAACCTGGGTCCAATAAAGACATTCCCTCTAAGGTCTGGATGGAGGAAACCAGGACGGGGACTGAAAAGGAACCGGGAGGAAATAAAAGGAAGGTATAGAGAGAATGTTTCCAGTCTTCAACCTAAAAAGCAGGAGACTTAGATCTGGGGGAACATACTTAGCTTCCTCCCAGCATGGTTGAGGAGACAGCTAAACTGTAGATCTTGGTGCATTGACTTCAGTTATGCTGGGAGGACCCAGGGTTCTCTGCAGATTCTATCCTCATCTCCCATTCTGTCAACTGAAGAAGTGGCGAGGTTCACAGGTTTGGAAATAAGAGCTTTATTTCTTATAAAAGGATGCAGCCTGCAGAGTGGCCATTCTGAAAGGCTAGGAAGCATAGCATGCAACCAAAAACCAAATACAGGCAGTTTAAGAGTAAGAAGGATAAGACAGGAATTTATGCCAAACTGGGTGGCCAAATATAGGTAATCATTAAACTATAGGAGGAGTCATGAATATTTATGACAGGAGAAACATGCCCATGTGCAATTGAGCTTCAGACCCCTTCATGGGTCCCATGTTCAAAAACTGGTTGCTTCAGCATGATCCCAGGATGGAGTTTTTGGCTCTCTAATGTCAAAACATGAAGTACAGGACACAAAAACCCTCACTGTATATCCTCCATTGACAGGCCAGTACCACTCTATAGTTGGTGGTCTCTTATCAGGAAGCAACGCTGGTCAGTAGTGTTGAAACTGCAAAAGGGAGGGGCAGCTGTCAAGCCGTTGGTTTACATCAGTAGTGGAGTGAATCTTTCAACAGGGCTGGTTTCTATTTAATCCTCAGGCAAGAAAGCCAAATGGCTGCTAGTGAGGGAGGGGTATGATAAGACATGTCCAATCTCCCATGCGTCATGGCTGGAAACTCAGTTTTAAGGTTTCTTTGGGTTCCCCTTGGCTAAGAGAGGGTCTGTTCAGTTGGTTGTGGGAGCTTAGGATTTTATTTTTCACTACTTACATAGCATTTATATTGGATTAGGTGAAAGTAATCTAGAGGTGAATTTAAAGTATATGGGAGGATGTGCTTAGGTAATATGCACATCCTCCCATATACTTTAAAAATTCAGTTATTATTATTATTTTGAGACGGAGTCTCACTCTGCCGCCAGGGCTGGAGTGCAGTGGTGTGATCACAGCTCACTGCAACTTAAACTCCTGGGCTCAAACGATTCTCCTGCTTCAGCCTCTCAAGTAGCTAGAACTACAGGTGCACTACCACCATGCCCAGCTAATTTTTAAATTTTATTTTTCTAGAGAAGGTGTCTTGCTATATTGTTGAGGTTGATCTCAAATTCCTGGCCTCAAGCAATCCTCCTGCCTTTGCCTCCCAAAGGCATGGAGATTTTGCCTCCCAAAATGCTTATGGGATTGTAGGCATGAGCCATAAAGCCTAATCAAAAATTTTTTTAAAACCTCACTCTGTTCAGATATTTTTCTATTCTCACTCTGTATTAATTTGTTCTCACACTGCTAATAAAGGCATAGCCCAGACTGGGTAATTTATAAAGAAAGGGCATTTAATTGACTCACAGTTCCACATGGTTGGGGAGGCCTCACAATCATGGTTGAAGGTGAATGAGGAGCAAAGTCACGTCTCACCTGGTGGCAGGCAAGAAAGCTTGTGCAAGAGAACTCCCATTTATAAAACCATCAGATCTCGTGAGACTTATTCACTACCAAGAGAACAGTATGAGGGACTTCGCCCCCATGATTAAATTATCTCCACCTGGTCCCACTCTTGGCATATGGGGATTATTACAATTAAAGGTGAGATTTGGATGGGGACACAGGCAAACCATATCACACTCCAAACAGCCTCAGTCACTCCAATAACCATAAAGAACCAGATAGTTTTAATTTTATAATTTCACTAACTACTATGCTTAGTTGTGAATTTCTGCAGTTTAGATAAAGCAAAAAGTATTTATCTCTATTTTTTTCTATAAGATTGAAAGCTGCCTGGAAGGGTTGCATATATTTTATTTCCATTCTATTTTCTCATATTCCTACTTTTAAAAGCTGTAGCTATTTTTCACTCAGTAAACATTTTAGACTGACTCATTCTGGAGTACAATTCTTGCATTTTTATTTAACAAGAAATGTAAATGACCAGCCAGATATAGTTCTCTAGTCATTAAATAAAGGAAGGAGAATGATCATCTAAGAGGCGTATTTCCAAATAAGAGCATGAAGTTTAATGCTGGGTTTGGAATCTCTTTGCAGATTTGAACTATAACCCTGACTCTTTCAAAAACCCAAAGTCAGTTAACTTCTGAGTCTGGGTTCCTATTTTATTTTATAAGAAACGAGCTGCTCTGTGAATTCTTTTTAACATATAAAACCATCTTAAACTACTCTGGGTAAGAAGGTGGGAGCATGACAAATAAGAAGCTCTCCTAAAAGGGAGAAATCTCATTAACCGTAAATATGTAAAATAAATTTCTAAAGATATGTCCCATCTCTGCATAAGATCTTACTTAAGGCCGGGCGCGGTGGCTCAAGCCTGTAATCCCAGCACTTTGGGAGGCCGAGACGGGCGGATCACGAGGTCAGGAGATCGAGACCATCCTGGCTAAC
>NW_016813121.1:570731-654266 GCF_001698545.2 Rhinopithecus bieti | reverse complement strand
AAAAAAAAAAAAAAAAAAAAAAAAAGATCTTACTTAAAATGTTACAGAAAGTGCAAAATCCGTATTCATGGGCTTGAAAGGTCTCCAACGATCTTAAGGTCATTTACCCTAGCTCCTTAATGTGACACATAAGGGAATTTAAACTTCAACAAGTTTTGCTCCCTTTTCATGATGTGGTCAAATGACATTTGGGATAGTTCATATTTAGTTCCCAAATGAGTTTATAGGTAGGCTGGGAAACGTCTCTCTTTCGAGCCTACGCTGGGGAAGTGTTATTGGTAAAACTGAGTTATACGTAGTGAGTTCTTTCAACAATGAGAACCTTGTACAGAAAATGAGACAGGCTTAAACTCAAATCTGCCTTGTAGGAAACTCCATTGAGCTTCATAGCAACAAGAGGAGAAAGATTTTTACCAGGCTGCCATTGTGTACACATGAAAAGAAAACTATGTACAAAGCTAATTGGACCTGACTATGAAATGCAGAGAAATGATATATTTGCAGAGAATAATGTCCAATTTTGGAAATGAAATCTCACCAGTAGAGAATAGTAAATGTCCCTTGAATGGAGGTGTTTGGTTTTATTTGACTTCGAGTGGTGGGTTACCTTGATTAATGCATGTTAAGAAGCAAACAGGCTGGGTGTGGGGACTACTGCCTGTAATTCCAAAACTCTGGGAGGCTGAGGTGGAAGGTTTGCTTGTTCCCAGGAGTTTGAGACCAGCCTGGGCAACAGAAGGAGATCTCGTGTCCACAAAAAAATTTAAAAATTAGCCAGGTTTGGTGGTGGGCGCCCGCAGTCCCAGCTACTAGGGAGGCTTAGGTGGGAGGATTGCTTGAGCCTGGAAGGTGAAAGGTTGCAGTGAGCTGTAATAGTGCCACTGAACTCCAGCCTGCGTGACAGACCAGATGGACCCTGTCTTGTCTCAAAAACAAAGAAACAAATTGTGAGAAGAAAATATAAGCCAGTCTGGTCGCCCAGGCTGGAGTGCAGTGGCACGATCTCGGCTCACTGCCACCTCCGTCTCCTGGGTTCAAGCAGTTCTCCTGCCTCAACCTTCCGAGTAGCTGGGGCTACAGGCACAGACCGCCACACCCAACTTATATTTGTATTTTTTAGTAGATATGGGGTTTCACCATGTTGGCCAGGCAGGTCTTGAATTCCTGACCTCAGGTAATCTGCATGGCTAGGCCTTCCAAAGTGCTGGGATTACAAGCGTGAGCCGCTGCGTACGGCCCAGTCTTGGTTTTATTATTGATTATCTACATAATTTCATTGATCTGTCCTCCTACTCCCCTTTTTTTTCTCCAAATACCTTTTAGAATTGAGAGCATAATATAAACTTAAGGAAATAACTAATAAAAATGGTTGCTAAGTGTATAAATATTTAAATTGACAGGCAATGGAAGAAACAATTTTAGAATAATGAGAAATAAGGCAAATACTTTGCCTTAATATAATTTTTGCTACTTATTTTACTCACTCATATTAACATTATAATAAATTTCATTCCTTCAGCACATGTTAACTTATGTTGCAGGGAGATAGTACAGAAACAAAATGGTAGAGTGATGACATCACAAGGGCAAAATGGTTACAGTATGTTCATAGGCCAGGTATGGTGGCTCATGCCTGTAATCCCAGCATTTTGGGAGGTCGAGGCGGGCAGATCACTTGAGATCAGGAGTTCGAGACCAGCCTGGCCAACATGGTGAAACACTGTCTCTACCAAAAAAATACAAAAATTAGCTGGGTGTGGTGACACATGCCTGTAGTGCCTGCTACTCCGGGAGGCTGAGGTGGGGGTACTGCTTGAACCTGGGAGCAGAGATTGCAGTGAGCCTGGGTGACAGAGTGAATACTGTCTCAAAAAAAAAAAAAAAAAAAGGAAGTTCAGCATAGATTTATGCAGAGAAATAATGGAGCGTTAGCTATCAGTGCCAGTTGCTGGTATTTCAGTTCTTTACTAGGAAACTTAACCACTCTTTTGCAACACAGCTGAACAGGTTAAAGAAGATTCTAAATTAATACTTAGCTACAGCTTTCATAGGATAGAATATGTGGACTATAGAAGCACAGGTCTTGCTTTAAAGCTTCCTGGTGGTTCAGAGTTCTTAGTAAATATGTCTTCAGTCTCCCTACCAGAAAAGTTTGTTTCCAGGAAGGCAAGTCTGAGAGCCAATGCAGTGAAATGCCTGCTTTGTTCAAGATGATTTCCGGAGGTCGAGATATTGGGTGGGTGTGAATATATTTACACAGCAGTCCATTCCGGGGGATGACTCAGAGTTTAGAAGGTTGGTCCTTCAGCCACCCACAGCTGTTTTCCTGGCAACTAAATATTTTAATTCTGATGCTATGATTAGTTGAGTATCTGATACAACACCTGGAAGCCATACTGCTTCCTAACTGCCCACTAGCCGTGGAGCCGGTGGTGGGGAAGAGAGGGAGGAGTCAAGAATCTCAGCTGCTCACTCTTCCACAGGACAGACAACAGCATACAGGATGCAAAGGAGAAACCTGAATGTTGGAGGCAGGGACGTTCTTTTTTTTTTTCTTAATATGTTGATTAAGTATTTGCCAAGATGAAAAGCAGAAGATATTGAAGTTGAGTTCTACCATGGGAAACTTCAAGCCAAATTCAGCTAACAAAATACAAGATTTTGGCAACATTGCTAAGCATATAATAAATAGTATATTTAATCAATATAAGTTGGCTTATTGCTGCCTTTCTGTTTCATTTTCCTGCCTTTCATCAATTTGTTATTCATTTTGGGGATGGAATCTCTAAGGAAAACTTATTACTATATTGCTTAAAATAACTTATTACTATATTGCTTAAAAGCTAACTGAACAATCATTTCAGGTATTTTTGGGGAAAAATGAGGAAAGAAAGCCAGAATTATCCAGTTCTTGAGAATCAAAAAGAAATTAATTTGTGTTTCATTGCCTCCTTCCTCTTTTTACTCTTGCTATAGTTCTGGGAAGGGAGAATCAACAGGATCTAATTGTAAATGAGATTTGTTTTGCTGGTTAATGATTATCCATGAGAAAGGAGGGTTTGCCAGGTTTATTCATACCCAAGGTATTTCTGGACAAGAAGCAGTCATAGCCAAAGCCAAGGAGCCTGGTGATTAGGGGAAATTCCTCTTCTTTAATTGGATGTAAGGCATAATTACATACGATGTAGGAAAAGCATTTGAAAAATGAATTGCTCTATGTACCTGTCCCTTTATTTATTTCCTTTGCAGGAAACTTCATTGTTTTTAAACAGAGTGAAAAGAAAAGCCAATGTGGAGAAAACTGTCTTTGGTTAAACTAGAAATGTGGAATTCTGAAATGTTCATGCCTGGCCTTCTTCTTTAAAAAAATGGTTATCCTCCTCCTAGTGACTGATTGTAATAGTAATTTTTCATAAGACATCTTTAGGGTTAAAAACCCCCTTCCAGTATTTGAAGCTGAAGGTAGAGATTTCTAAGTTCTTTTTATTTTCTTCTTCTTTAGAATTTTAAAAGTCAAACTCATTTTCTAAAGCTTTTTTCTCCAAAGTTCTAAAACTTTAAATGTGTTTTTGTAGGTTTCTTACAAAACCCAGGAATGACCTGAGGTTACAAATGGTTTGAGGTTTATTGCTAATTAGACCTTAAATACAGATTTTAGCCTATGTGTTTTTTTTCTTTCTAACATAGAAGGAAAAAAACTTACGTTTCTGAATCATATTTTGCTTTCTGGCATCATAACCAAATGAATAGACATTTAGGTATATAAAAATGATTTTTTGGATGGCTAGAAATAGTTGTATTGGGGACCAAATTAGGTATGTAATAGGATGAAATGGAAGGTCTATAGATACCTATGTTTTTTAATTGATCTCAAACTACTTAAAAAGTTAGCTTTTATCTGAGAATGAACATAATCTAATTTATGGCTGTCTCATATCCTTTATGAAGGATATCCTTATCTCTTAAATATTATAATCAATTTGCCCCTCAAAAGTCAGGAAGGTGATGCTGGAGTTAAAACCACTCATTTGTGCAGTAGTCAGACCTCATTGTTTAGTCACCACAGATTTCCAAATTATCACTCTCTACTTACCATTGTATTAGTGTTTTTATCATGGCATGGGTAATTGACTAGAAATGTACAATGTGAATACAAATTTAAGGTCACTATTAAAGATAAACTATTCCCCCTCGTCCTTGGCAAAACTATGCATAATATAATTGAGGCTTTATATAGTTTTAAAATTCATTTATTTACTACATGAAAAAGAATGAAGTTGGACCTTTACCTTATACCATATGCAAAAATTAACTCAAAATTGATCAAATACCTAAATTAAGACCTAAAACTATGAAATTCTTAACCTGAAACCAGAGGAAGTTGGTCACAGTGGTGTGTACATGTAATCCCAGCTATTTGAGAGGCTGAGGCAGAAGGATTACTGGTACCTAGGAGTTTGAGCCTGGGCAACATAGAGAGACTCCATTTCAATTAAAACAAAACATAAAAACAAACAAACAAAAAAAAACAGAGGAAAAGCCTCAGAACATTTGATTTAATAATAATTTCTTGAATGACACCAAAAGCACAGGCAACAAAAGCAAATAGATAAATTAGACTTCATCAAAATTAAAAGCTACTGTGGATCAAAAGGACATTATGAAGACAGTGAAAAGGAAATCCACAGAATAGGAGAGAGTATTTGTAAACTATATCTGATAGAGGGTTAGTATGCAGAATATATAAAGACCTCCTATGATATAACAATAACAAAAACCCAAATAATCCAATTTTAAAATGGGCAAAAGACTGGGTGCGGTGGCTCACATCTGTAATCCCAGCATGTTGGGAGGTCAAGTCAGGAGGATCACTTGAACCCAGGAGTTCAAGACCAGCCTGGGCAAGATGGCAAGACTCTGTCTTGAAAAACTAAATAACTAACTAAATAAAATAAAATAAAAATGGGCAAAAGACTTGAATTGACATTTCTACAAAGAAGACACACAAATTAGCCAATAAACAAATTAAATCATCATTTGTTTGCTCATCATTAATAACTCAGGAAACGTAAATTGAAACCACTATGAGCTACCACTTTATGCCCATTAAGATGACTATAATAAAACAAACAAGCAAATAACAACAACAACAACAACAACAAATCCCCCAAAGTAGCAAGTCTTGTGAGGGAGAGAGGGAATTCTTGTGCATTGCTTATGAAAATGTAAAATGGTGAGGTCACTATGGAAAACAGTGTGTGGTTCCTTAAAAAAAAAAAAGTAACATAGAATTACCATATGATCCAGCAATTCCATTTCTGGGTGTATATCCCGAAAAAGTTGATAGCAAAGAGAGGCTTGAACAGACACTTGTACACCAATGTTCATAGTAGCATGATTTACAATAGCCAAAAGGTAGAAGCAACCCAAATGTCCATCAATGAATAAATGGGTAAACAAAATGTAGTCTATACATACAAAGAAATATTATTCAGCTTTAAAAAGGGATAAAATTCTAATAGATGTTACAACATGGGTGAACAGTGAAGGTATTATGCTATGTGAAATAAGCCAGATACAAGAGGAAACGTATGATTCCATTTATATGAGGTACTTAGAATAGTCAAATTTGTAGGGAAGGAATGTAGAATGGTGGTCATCAGGGGCTGAGAGAGGGAGAATGGGGGGTTTCTGCTTAATGGGTGTAGAGTTTCACTTTGGGGTCATGAAAGACTTCTGGGGATGCATAGTGGTGATGGTTGCACAACAGTGTGAATGTAGTTAATGCCACCAAACACTTAAACATGGTCCAAATGGTAAATTTTATGAATATTTTACTGCAATAAAAATGCATTTTGTATATTATTAATTTGGATTTTACTAAAAGCAGACACTGTGAGACAAGAATTTGAGAGTAATTAGTTTATTTGGTATTGAAATCGGCCTTGCAAAGATTATGACAGTGAGAGAAATCTAACATGGCTGACTCCATCTCGCTTCTGACTTCACAGGCTGGCTGTGTTTGCTCATTCTGGGCATAGGCCAAGCTAACCATGGGAGGAATTTAGTCTATAGTTTAACTTGAAAGCGAAGATGATAGTAGCCCTTCCCTAGAACTAACCACTCCTTGCTCAGGGGTGGAAAACTAACAAAAGGCCACGAGACTAAGATTATAGAAGTCCCTGAACTCTGTTAATATATAGGCATAGCTTCCATAATCATTTACTGCTCAGGAGTCATGTAGCAAAAGGTCACAAGATTTGTGACTTTCCTAATTGCTCCCAAAGATAACATGACTATTGTAGAACTTAAGAGTGGTCTTTTGAGATATTTTTCAGGTTTTTGCGCTCTGGCAACTGACTGACCTTACCTAGACCTGTGACTCATGACTTAATTGTTCCTGTGACCCCCACCTCTCTGAGGCTGACTTAGGGCGTGAGGACCATCTCCCACACCCCTATGATTTCATTTCCAACCAATCAGCAGTATCAATTCCCTAGCCCCCTGCCCACCAAATTATCCATAAAAACCCTAGGGTCTGAGTTCTAAAGGAGATTGATTTGAGTGATAGCTCCAGTTCTTCTGCCTGGCCAGCGTTTTGTTAATTAAACTCTTTCTTTACTGCAATACCATGATCCCAGTGAATTGATTTTGTCTGTGCAGCTGGCAGGAAGAACCTGTTGGGTGATTATAGCATCTCAAGAAATATTGCTGGTGAGTGGGCAAGAGAGGCAAGGAATTGAAGACTAATAAATGGTCTGTGTTACCAAGCCAGTTACTGTAATGGACAATTGGAACTTAATCCAGCTGGCAGCTCTGGAGATCCAGAATAACACAAACCTCAGAGCTGTTTCCCCAGTGGGGTGAATGAGCTGAAGTCTTGCCTCACCAGTTCCCATCAGTCATTTTTTATGGAATGCTTCCCAGATATTTGTTCATTTCCCTAAACCTGGTGCAGCAAAGCACACTCCAGTGGTCAGAGAAAGTCTTTGGTCAAAGGGATCCTGATGATGGCAGGTGGACATCATAAAGGCTGAGACATTGGCAGCATCTACCTGTATTTATTTATTTTTTACAGACAGGATCTTTCTCTGTCACCTCTGCTGGTGTGCAGTGACATGATCACAGCTTACTGCAGCCTTGACTTCCTGGGTTCAAGCAATCCTCCTGCCTCAGCCTTCCAAGTAGCTGGGACAACAGGCATGCGCCACTATGCCTGGTTAATTTTTTATTTTATTTTATTTCTTTATTTTTTGTGGAGACGAGATCTTGTTGTATTGCCCAGGCTTTGATGAATATTTAATTTAGACTTTTTTTCTCTCTACTAATTCAAACTAGATCAGCATTAATTAATTTAAATTGGAAAATGTTTCTTGATTATGCAGATCTTGAATGGCATACTATAGGGCATATGGAATGTGCAGTATATATTAGACATCACGCCATCCCCTTCCTGTGACTGCCCGCATCTCTAGCCTGTAGTATGGTCAGCTTTGTACCAAGTCTTCACTTTGCGATGGACTCTTCGTCCCCTGCTCCAGTAAGAAAGAGCACACAATGGCCTTTCTTTTTGAGGAAGAGAAACTTGGGTGGAAAATCTGGGTTTTCTTCTGAATGTCATTAAATCTCATTTAATTCATTTTGTATCCTCAAACATTCCACATGTATCAACAGCTTTTCCGTAAATATTAAATAAAAGGAGGTAAGAAAAAATGGGAGGCAATGGCGTTGGAGAAATCTCTTGGAGGAAAGCCAAGAGAACAATCCCCCTAACTGAGAGTTTCTGAGGGTTGGCAGAGCCAGGAAGAACAAAGCGAAACTGTGGTTGTCGAGCAGTGAGAATAATTAAGGCTTTTATTTACATTCCAATGAATTTCAGGGATAACTCTCATTGTGCGACTATTTACTGTGCAGTTGTTTGAAACTTTGCAACTTTCTCTTTGGTGTTTTTACCCACTTCCTGTTTCTTGCTGTGATTAACAGTAAAAGCAAACCTAACCAAACAAAAAGCTTTTAGGAAACCATAAACTGGTTATATGGTTTCAAGGTGGTCTTGGGGTCACATAAATTCTTCTGATGCCTGGGGCGCAGGAGAAGATGAAAATCTTTATGGAAACACCACTGAAAATGGAAGCTGATGGTCCCACCTCAGTAACAAAGGAATAAGGAGCTTACCACACCTTTTATCCTTGACACCCATTGGGCTACAAGTTGCCAGTCTGGCTTACAGCTGAAGAAATTTCCACCACCTAGAGTGTGGGAAGACAGGAAGATGGTCTCTTGGCATACTAAGTTGAAATCAAAACCTTCTCCATTGTAACGTTTTGAAACGTTATGTTTAGGTTCTAAGTTGCTGACAGTAAAGTTGCAGTTCAAAGAGGTTTTACGGTCTGAAGATGGCAAATGGTAAATGCCATACCATTTCTCACTTTTGAGACCTAACCCATTTTTATGTCAAGAAATTCCTTATATGTAAGATTTAGTGAGTGCAAAAAATGTCAACAACCATTGTGGAGATTTTGCATTCTGTCTGCCTGCCTGGCTTGTATTCTTAGATGTACATGTACATTTAAGCATGTATAAATGTATACATGCCCTTCCTGAGGTAAGAATACTTGACTGAAAACTGTGGTATATAGGAATACACTATTCAAACTAATTGTATACTTATTCCTATATAACCCTTTTCGCTCAGCTCACGGACTGTCTTGGGTTGGTGTTGCCATCTAGTGGCCAATATAGGAAACTGGCAAATGCATGACTTCTTCCTTTTCCTTCTTTCTTTCTTCCTCTCTCGTTAGCGTGAAGAATTTGGTATACACCAGACTTTCTGATACTCATCATGAACAGCTTAGCAAAAGCCTCTAAAGATAATGTCTTTCTTACACAGATAGATAGACACAGCACACACACAGATAACACACACACACACACACACACACACAGACACACACAGATACACACAGTCTCTCTCTTTCAAGCCTCTTTCATTTACAACCTTCCCTCTCAACTGTTGCTAATTGTATCTGTCTGGGTCTCACACAAGGCAATTTTGTCATCTCCATTCTCTCTCATTCTTCTTGTTCTTAATTTGTGAACCTCTTCACTCAAATTAATAAAAGCTGTATTTTTATTTATTTATCTTTTTGTGAGACGGAGTCTCTCTTTGTCACCCAGGCTGGAGTGCAGTGGCATGATCTCAGCTCACAGTAACCTCCACCTTCTGGGTTCAGGCGATTCTCCTGCCTCAGCCTCCTGAGTAGCTGAGATTAGAGGCATGCACCACCATGCCCAGCTAATTTTTGTATTTTTAGTAGAGACACAGTTTTACCATGTTGGCCAGGCTGGTCTTGAACTCCCGACCTCAGGTGATCCGCCTGCCTTGGCCTCCCAAAGTGCTGGTATTATATGCATGAGCCACCACACTTGGCCAAAAGCCATATGTTTTCAGAAGTAATCGGACACACTGAAACTAATGTTATAAACTTTAAAACTTTTGTGGAGTCCCAGAAGTGTCCTTTTAGAATCTTTGAAAGGTTTAAAGGGAGTTCCTTCTTACCTCTCAATTAGATAGACCTGCTTTTAGTTGATTGCCAGTATTTAAGGCAAAATTTTAAAATCACTTAATATATGTGTTCTTGCTTACATTTGCCAAAGTAAAACTGGTAGGGCAAGTCAAAACTAATAAAATGATTTTCTGTGGGGATGGGAGAGAACGGGGTCTAGGACAGGAATAGAAGAGAGACTTCTCTGTTTATAGTTTGTTTATAAAAGTAGCTATTTGGTGAATAAAATTCACCCATTTAAAGTTTACAGTTCAGTGCTTTTTATTTTTATTTATTTATTTTTTAGAGACAGGATGCCCCTCTGTTGCCCAGTGGAGTACAGTAATGTGATCATAGCTCACTGCAGCCTCGAGCTTCTGGGCTCAAGTGATCCTCCTGCCACAGCCTCCAGAGTGGCTGGTACTACAAGTGTGCACCACCACACCAGGCTAATTTTGATTTTTTTTTTTTTTGTAGAGATGAGGGTTCACTATGTTGCCCAGGCTGGTCTTGAACTCTTAGCCTCAAGCAATCCTCTTGCCTTGGCTTCTCAAAGCATTGGGATTACAGGTGTGAGGTACCGTGCATGGCCAATTCAGTGACTTTTTAGTAGACTTATAAAGTTATATGACCATCACTACAATCTAATTTTAGAACATTTCCATCAGCCCCAAAAGAAACTTTGCCCTCACTTATAGTCACTTCCCATTCCCACCCCATGCCTCAAACTCCTGGGCTCAAGTGATCCTCCCACCTCAGCCTCATGAGCAACTGGGACCGCAAGTGTGTGTCACCACACCTGGCAACCTTTTATAAAATAATGGTTTTTGCAGAGACAGAACCTTGCCATATTGCCCAGGCTGGTCTTGAACTCCTGGCCTCAATCAGTTTTCCCACCTTAGTCTCTCAAAGTGCAGGGATTACAGGCATAAGTCACTGTGCCTGGCCAATAATAATGTTTTAGTATCAGTTTATTAATTGTAAGAAATGTACCATACTAATACAAGATGTCAATAACAGAGGAAATTAGTAAATGAGATATATAGGAACTCTCTGTCCTATCTTCACAAGTTTTCTATAACTCAAAAATTATTCTGAAATCAAAAGTTATTTTTAAAAACCTATCTTTCCTCTATTGAATTGCGTTTTACTTTTGTCAAAATCAACCAGGCATATTTATTTATGTCTTTTCTGAGTGCCTTTTCTGGCCCATTGATACATGTGCCTATATCTCTGCCATTACCACACAGGTTTGATTACTGTTTTTATATAATGCCTTGAAACTAGGTAGACTGATTATTTCCCACTTTATTCTCCTTTTTCAAAATTGTTCTAGTCTAATTTCTTTGCCTTTCCATACATTTTAAAACAGTTTTCTCTATATCTATTAAAAAAATCTGGTTAGGTTATTGATAGGATTTGCTATTTGTATATCAATTTTCTACCTTTTTATCAAGTGGGGAGAAGCGACGTCTCTACTATGTTGAGGCTTTCAATACGTGAACATGATATGTCTCTCCATTTATTTAGATATTCTTTGATTTCTTTCATTAGCATTTTGTAGTTTTCAGCATACAAGTCCTGTCTTGTCTGTTAGATTTATATCTAAGCATTTTATTTTGGAAGAGCAATTGTCAACAGTACTGTATTTTAAAAATGGTATCCACGTGTATAACTGATTTTGTATCTTTATTTTGTATCCTATGATGTTGCTGAACTCACATGTTAATTTAAGGAGGACTTTTTGTGTGTATAGATTCCTGGGGATTTTTCTACATAGACCATCACGTCATCTGCAAATACGAGCTGTTTTATTTCTTCCTTTGTAATCTGTATGCCTTTTATTACCTTTGGCTAGAGCTATATCAAATAAGTGAGGTGAGAACAGACGTTCTCGCCTTGTTCCCTGTCATAGGCAGAAAGCATTCAGTCATTCACATTAAGTATAATGTTAAGTGTAGTTTTTTTTTTTTTTTCTTTTTTCTTTTTTTTCTTTTTGACACAGAGTTTCACTCTTGTTGCCCAGGTTGGAGTGCAGTGGCAAGATCTTGGCTCACTGCAGTCCCCACTTCCTGGATTCAAGCAATTCTCCTGCCTCAGCCTCCAGAGTAACTGGGATTACAGGTGCCTGCCACCACATCTGGCTAATTTTTTTTGTATTTTTAGTAGAGATGGGGTTTTACCATGTTGGCCAGGCTGGTCTTGAACTCCTGGCCTCAGAGAGTGATCCTCCTGCCTTGGCCTCCCAAAGTGCTGGGATTGGAAGCGTGAGCCACTGTGCCCAACCAAGTGTAGTTTTTGTAGATGCTCTTTATCAAGTTGAAAAGGTTTCCCTCTACTCTTATTTTTCTGAGGGTGTTAAATGATTGTGAAGTGTATTTTCTGAGTCAATTGATATGATCATGCTATTTTTCTTGCTTAACCTGTTAATATGATATTGTATTAATGGATTTTCCAATGTGGAACCAGCCTTACATCCCTTGAGTAAACTCCAATTGGTCATGATGTATAATACGCATTGCTATGTTCTAGTTGCTAATGTTTTCATAAAGAGTTTTTTGTGTCTGTATTAATAAGGTATATTGATTTGCAGTGTTCTGTTTAATACTGTTTTTGTCTTCTTTTGCTATCAGGTAATACTAGTTTCATGAAATAAATTGGGAAGTGTTTCCTCTTTTAGTTTTAAATGAGATTGTATAGAATTCGTGTCAAATCTTTAAATGTTTGGTAGAATTTTTCAGTGAATGTAGAGTTTTTTGTGGGGAGATAATTAAAATTTAATTTTCTTAATAGTTACAGGGCTGTTTAAGTTCTCTATTTTGTATTGGGGTAGTTAGGGTAGTTTGTGTTATTCAATGGTCCATTTCATCTAAACTGTCAAATTTATATGTGTAGAGTTGTTTGTAGTATTTCCTGGTTATTCTTTTGATGTCTGAACGGTCTGTATTCATATCCTTGTTTCATTCCTGATGTTGGTAATTTGTATCTTTAATCTCTGTTTCTTTGCCGGTCTTGCTAGAGGATTGTCAATTTTATTGATCTCTTCAAAGAACCAGCTCTTTGTTTCATTGATTTTCTGTATTTTTTTGTTTGTTTGTTTTTAATTTCATAGATTTCTGTTCTTATCTTTATGATCTCCTTCTTTCTACTTGCTTTGGGTTTATTTATTTATTTCAATTTTTATTTTTTTGAGACAATGTCTTGATCTGTTACCCAGGCTGGAGTGCAGTGGCATGATCTCAGCTCACTGTAACCTCTGCCTCACGGGTTCAAGTGATTCTCTTGCCTCAGCCTCCCGAGTAGCTGGGATTACAGGTGCGTGCCACAACACCCCAACTAGCTTTTGTATTTTTAGTAGAGACGGGGTTTCACCCTGTTGGCCAGGCTGGTCTCAAACTCCTGACTTTAAGGGATCCGCCTGCCTTGGCCTCCCAAAGTACGGGGATTACAGGTGTGAGCCACTGTGCCCAGTCGTTGCTTTGGGTTTATTTTGTTTTTTATTTTTCCCTAGGTCTTTTGAATTTTGGGGAACATTTTTAATATATTAATTTTTGGCCATTAAGAGCTTAAATAATGTTGAATTATAATTAGCTGCACAAGTAAACCTGTGGGTTTCTTTTTTTCTGCCTCACTTAAAATCAGTATGATAAGGAATGTGTCTTTCTCTAACCATTCCTCATTTTGCAGGTTCTCATTCCCAGAGTTGTCTACCTTATTCTTCTAGGTCTTGAGGAGGTAGCTTAGAGATTTTTCTGTTTCCTAATGTATGTTTTCAGATTTTGCTCTTTGCTGATGTATGAATTTAGTCTATAAATTTCCCTCTCAGCATTGCTTTAACTGTATCTTACACATTTTGTATTTTCATTTTTATTCGGTTGAATTAAAAAAAAAATTCTCTTGAGAATTCCTTTTTCGTACAAGTATTATTTAGAAGTGTGTTGTGTAGCATTTAGATGTTTGGAGATCCTTCTGCTATTATTCTGTTATTGATTTCTAGTTTGATTCTATTGTGGAGAACACACTCTATATAATTTAAATTATTTTACTTTGCCAAAGAGTATTGCACTGTAAGAATATACCACATTATGTTTATCCATTTATCAGTTGATGAATGTTTGCATGTCATATGGTAGTGAATTTGGAATCATGTAAATGTTTTACAAATTCAAAAGAAAAGGAAAAGTAATTTCTAAAATTTAAAACATTTTAGAAATTCCTAAATTTCTAAGTTCCTAAATTTGTTGTGGTGAGGGTTGCACAACTCTATATTAAAAATCATTAACTTGAGTAAGTTGTATACTATATGAGTTCATTATCAACAAAGCTGCTATTTAAAAAGTGGAGCTGGATATAGGAAATTATACTTGCAATCCTAGAACTTTGGGAGGCCAAGGTGAAAGGACTGCTTGAGGCCAGTTTGAAGTTTGAAACTAGACCAGGCAACACGACAAGACCTTGTCTCTACCAAAAAAAAAAAAAAAAAAAAAAATTAGCCGAGTGTGGCGATGCTTGCCTGTATCTCCAGCTACTCTAGAGGCAGGAGTGGGAGGATCACTTGAGCCCAGCAGTTCAAGGCTGCTGTGAGCTACATTTTTGTTTATGTTAAAAATTATTTACAAAATTACCTTGGGCCAATGTATAATATCTGGATTCCTGCTAAAATTCAAAGAGTTCAAAACTTTGAGAAATTTTAAAGCAGGATGTGTTATTCTATTTTGGGGACTCTGTTATCTGCCATTAATCCACATGTCTATTTTTACCAAGATGTCAAATCTTAGGGATTTATTATACCCTCAGAACTACAGTGCTAGTAGAAAGTTAGCTTTTTAAAACATGCAGCTTGTGGAAGATGCATGACTAAGGAAATAACTACATCTCTTAAGATAGCAATTTTTGGATGATTCTACATCCCCCAGAATCTCTTATCTGATTTAAGTTCCTCAGTAAATCAAAATATTTGTTCTAAGGTTGACAACAAACTTGGAGGGTTTCAACAGATGAGATCTTAAATAGCCCTGGGACACTCCAGATTATATGAAACAAAACAAAACAAGATAAAAAATAACTACAATGTCCCCAGGGTTTTATAAAATTATAAAAAGAGCTTTTATTTGCTTAGTTATATATTTGACTAACCCTATTTACAGAAATACTTCTGAAAGCAGCATTTATGACCTGCTGAGACATCATACAAATATGACTCAAGTATTATGCCAAAAGCTCTTGATTTCAGTTCGTTATCAGGAATTTAAGTGCTTTTTAAAATTTTTTTCTTGGCAAATATCGCTCTTGCTGATACCATCATGGCTGCCATCTGCTACACCTGCTCCTCCCTCTTGATGAAGTTCTGTGTGTGTATGATTTGAGGACATGGTGAAAGCAAAGCATTGCACTGGGTTCCCTTAATAACAGCTTAGTAACAAATACAAGGCATCTGTATTCCAGACAGATTTTCATGGACCTCCTGTCTGTTATGCTCAATGTAATCTGTAAAAATATTCTTGAGGAAGCTTAGGAACATGTCTTAGGCACCCACATGTTTAATAATTAACTCTCTTGCTCTTCTCTACACCCGTATGACGAAGCAAAATTTGTAAATCATTTCAACTGAGTCATTGAAAATGTATGTAAGACATTCTTAAGTGACTTAGGGCTGGATCTGTCTCTCCACAGAGCTTGTAGGTAGGATCACCATAGAAAGTGCCTTATTAGATTCTATCCTTGTCAGTTTTTTCCTGCTGTAACAGAATACCACAGACTGGGGAATTTATAATGAACAAAAATGTAGTGGCTCACAGTTCTGGAGGCTATGAAGTCCAAGACCGAGGGGCCAGAATTTGGCAAGGGTCTTCTTGCTATGTCATTCCATGGCAGAGGGCAAAGAGATGGCAAGAGATAGGGAAAGGGGTCAAACTCATCATTTCATAAGGAATCCACTACTGTGATAACAAACCCACTCTCATGAGAATGGCATTAAAAAATTCATGAGGGTAGAGCCTCATGACCTAATCACCTCTTAAAGATCTCCCCTCTCAACATCTCTACACTAGGGATCAAGTTACCAACAGGTGAACTTTGGGGGTCACATTCGAGCCATAGCCAATCCCTATGACCTAGAGTATATATGATCCTTAGGAATGGAGACTGAGCAGGTGATATTAATTAGTAAGCAAAGTATTTGAATGTCTCTTAAAGATTGGCATTTCTTAATATTTTCCTGCCACCTTCTTTCCCTCAGGACATTCATTTTAATAGTTTCAGTATCTATCTATATGTTGATGACTGTCAATTATATAATTTCAATGCAAAACTCTTTCATGAGATGCAGATTTATATAATCAAATAACTCTTTGTCTTAGTTTGGGTTACCATAACAAAAATGTCATAGAGTAGGTGGCTTAAACAATTTAAATTTGTTTCTCACAGTTCTGGATACTGGGAAGTCCAAGATCACTGTGACAGTCTACCCGGTGCTGTTAGGACCTGTCTCCTGGCTTGCAGATGATCACCTTCCTGTTGTATCCTCACATGGTGGGGACAGAGATCATCTGTCTTGTCTCTCTCTCTCTCTTTTTCTTTTCTTTTTTTTTTTTTTTTTTTTCTGAGACAGGGTCTCGCTCTGTTGCCCAGGTTGGAGTGCAGTGGTGTAATCATGGCTCACTGTAGCCTTGACCTCTCAGGCTCATATGATCCTCCTGCTTCAGCTTCCCAAGTAGCTGGGACATGGCCATGCACCACCACACCCGGCTAATTTTTTGAAATTGTTATTTGTAGAGATGAGGTCTCCCTATGTTGCCAGACTGATCACAAACTCCTGGCATTAAATGATCATCACATCTTAGCCTCCCAAAGTGCTGGGATTACAATGTGAGCCACCATGGCTGGCATCTGTGTTTCTTCTTATAGGGACACCAATCTCATTAATGAGGGCTCTCCCTTCATGACCTAATTATCTTTGAAAGGCCTCACCTTCAAATAGCATCACATTGGGAATTAGGCTTCAGCATATGAATTTTGAGGAACACAAACATTCAGACCATAGCATTGTTAGACAGCTCATCTTGGATATCATGTAGCAACTCTGCAGAATTTATCACTGCTTTCCTTCCTTCCCAAAGTGCTGCTGCTTTAGAAGGTGTTTCTTATCCTACTAGATGACACAACCATCCACTCAATTTCTCAAAGCAGCTATCGGATTTTACGTCTTCTTTCCTACATCATTTCCCCACTATATACATCCATACACTTTCTTCCTCAATATATCCAGAATTCATCTAATTCTCTTTATGTCTGCTGCCAGTGCCTTTATCTTCACTGCCACTCTGAAAGTCTTCTTAGACTTCTCCTGGCCTCTGGTCCTGCCCCTTTCTACTTTTCTAGCTGCCGTTAGAAAGGTCTTTCTAAAACACAAATTGCATCCCCAGCTTGGCCTCTCCCATGGGTCCTTTATTGCCTTCTAAATAAACATCCATTCTGGGACCTGAAATTCTCACTGCCCTTTATGCTGTCTGGCCCTCTGCCCAGTTTCACCCACCTCTCTCTTAGCTTTAAGGTTTGAATCTACTACTTCTTTTGGGAAACATTTCCTGAATTCCTCCGACCAGGTCAGCTACTCTTCTCTTCCCACAGCTTGTCGTACTTATCCTTTATAGCACTCATACTATTTTGTGTTTACTTGCCTGTCTTCTTTATTAGACAAGTTCCCTGATATAGGAAACTTTGGTCTCTAGTTCAGCATTGCAATACAACTACCCAGTAGATGTTCTGTAAATATTTATTAAATGAATGAATAAATGGATCCACCTCAACACATCATTAGCACGATAAATAGTGTGTGTTTGTACCCTATAGCCACATAATAAAACCTGAAATAGGAAAATTTTACCAGTATGATTTTGTGATGCTGAAGAACAGAATCGTGAGCCATGAATGGCAACCTATGAGTCTTGCTATACTCAGAAAGAATTGAAAGGAAGCATACAAAGCATATAGGATGATTTATTCATCCATTAACAAACAAGTAATGAGGCCCTACTGTGTACCAGGCCTTGTAAGGGGCTTTGGAAGTACAAAGACGCCTAAGACCTGGTGACTATTCGGCAGGAATTCACAGCTGAGTGGATGATAGATTCATAGAACACTAAAGCTGGAAGAAACACAAAGGAAATTCAGTCTAGCCCCCGGATTTTACAGAGACCTGGATGATTTCTACAATGCCTTCCAAATTACTCAGTAATTATATAAAAGAAAACGTTTTCCTTAAAATATCAACATTTTTCCCCACCTCCAATTAATGTGTGTCCTTAAAAAGGAGCCCTGTATCAGTGGGATTGAGATCACAGCCAACATAAGCTCATCTTAGAAGGAAAAAAAAAAAAAAAAAAATGTATAATTTGTCAAAGCTTCCTGGAAGGGAAAATGTCTATTTAAAATCCTGGCATTGGGCCAGGCGTGGTGGCTCATGTCTGTGATCCCAGCACTTTCGGAGGCCGAGGTGGGTGGATAGCTTGAGCCCGGGAGTTTGAGATCAGCCTAGGCAACATGACAAAATCCTGTCTCTACAAAAAAATACAAAAAATTAGCCAGGCATGGTGGCATATGCCTGTAGGCTCAGCTACTTGGGAGGCTGAGGCAGGAGGATCACTCGAGCCTGGAAGGTCGAGGCCTCAAGGAGCTGTGATCACACCACTGTTCGCACAATAGAGCAAGACCCTGTCTCAAATAAAATAAAATATAAAATAAAATAAAATAAAATAAAATAAAGTAAAATAAAATAAAACAAAAATCCTGGCATCATAAATGCTTTAGAAAAAATAAAAAACCTGTCTGCATAAAAGAATTCAAAATGACCCCATCTCTACTAAAAATACAAAAATTAGCCAGGCGTGGTGGCGGGCGTCTGTAGTCCCAGCTACTCAGGAGTCTGAGGCAGGAGAATGGCGTGAACCCAGGAGGCAGAGCTTGCAGTGAGCGGAGATCGCGCCACTGCACTCCAGCCTGGGTGACAGAGAGAGACCCCGTCTCAAAAAAAAAGAATTCAAAATGATCATTAATTAAACTCATCGAGCTATGTTTGCAGGATATGGAAATAATTTGATTACATAACCATTTGACACAGGCATCTCATTGACCAGAAACTGGTTTTAAGAGTTTACCTCAGGTAGGGTAGTGTTATTAAGTTTGAATTCGTTTTTTAATGGAAGTTTTAGGACTTTCAGTAAAATGACCATTGTGCACATTTTGATGTGTTGAAGTCAGTCAAAGATAGGCCAACTGGTTTGTCCCAGGTGAGACATGAGGAAGTGGATGGTCAAAGGCTGTTTTTCTTGGATGAAACAGGGCTTATTCATGGGGTGTGTGCTGCACCAAGGAGACGAGAGTAAGGCAGCCTAGAATTAAAAGGTTGAAAATATCCACATCTTCAAGTCAGAAAACTAAAAATGTTCACTTTATGGAGGACAACTGGTACCTTAAATATCTTGATTTCACTCACATGTCACCTGTTTCCTGGAGCTCTGAACAACCATAGGTGGGGCCTCACACATGCTATTTTTTTTTTTAATTATTATACTTTAAGTTCTAGGGTACATGTGTACAACGTGCATGTTTATTACATATGTATACATGTGCCATGATGGTGTGCTGCAACCATTAACTCGTCATTTACATTAGGTATATCTCCTAATGCCATCCCTCCCCCCACCCCCGACCCCACGAAAGGCCCCAGTGTGTGATGTTCCCCTTCCCACACATGCTATTTTTACATTTAGAGGGTCATTGACCTTAAGAGATCTCACATGTGCAGAAAGTTATAGTGTGGAGTTTAAATAGATTGGTCACTGATGATGGCTGCTACATAATCATACTATTACATAGGCATACATATACATATTATCATTATACATACATTATTACTTATATATGTTACTATTACAAATACATATTGCTGTTATATATGTATGTTACTTATGTACAGATACATGTACATTATTATATGTACATATCGCTCATATATACATACATATACATTATTTTAACTACTGATAGCAATTTTAGTAACAAATCAGAACTATCCCTCAATCAAACTTGGGGCATGATTTTCCCTGCATTTTTGATTTTATAGTCAACAAGAGGAGAGAAAAAATGCTTTTCTTCTGGGTTTTTAGCAGAGTGACAGTGATACTGTTTCTTCAAGTAGAAAAGTCAAAAGTTCCATCTCATCTCAGAAATGCAAATAGCTTTTCATTTATATGTTGATTTCATGTGATCTGGAATGCAACGGAATTTAAAGTAGACATGCTCACGGAAGACAGAACAAAACACCCTGCATTTTCTAATTACATAAGCACTGAAGCTTGGATGATAGATGATGGGAAAAAAACTCTCTAGGCAGAAATTGTGATGTGATTTCTTATTGCTCACAGCACTTATTACCTTACACATGTATTTTGAAACTTGTGCCTTCTTTCCTTCTCTTATTGAATCCGGTCATTTTTCCTCTGCTATTCTCTACTTGTTTCATGCATATGAGGTTTATTTCCCTGTCTCAGCTGTCAGGCTTCTAGAGATTAAGGACTAACAATACCTTGAAAAAAAAAGATAACTTGTTTTATTCTTATATGTTGCATTTGAGGCTGTTTACTGTTATATTTTATACAATCATAGACATATATATGATTTTGATTCTGCTTATAAGTATAATTATCTCAGATTTGGAACTATTACCCCAGTTTTCTAGTCGGGGAAACAGAGGCTTACTGTTGGTATATAACTTTTCCAGGTTCTCACGCTGATCTGTAGTGAGGCCAGGATTAGAAGCCAGAGTCTCACTCCAGAGCCTGTATTCTTTCCTCCACCACACACTCCCTGGGTTAGCTCTACACCTTCTCCCCTAGCCGCAGCACCCTCAACATCTAACAGAGGACTCAACCCATGGCGATTAGTCAATAAATGCTTGTGGAATTGAGGCTGGCCCTGATGTAAACTTCTTCGCTATATAAAGTGGACAGGTCTTCAAAGGAAGTGGAAAACAAAGCAGACACATGAACAAAAAGGTGTCACGTGGGACCTAAACACCACACATTGCTTTCCTCAACACTTCCAGTCCAAAGGGGGAAAGACTTCAAAATTAATTCTGCGTAAATGGGAAAAAGAACTCAAAGCAAATATTGCCAACTGACTTGAGAGACAGCTAGGAAAGGATTTGGCTCCGAGTGAGCAGACATTCAATTTTGGCATCTATCCAGCTCTGAACTAAGGTCAGTCGTTTAAGATTGGGTCTCAAGGAAAGCCTGAGTGTCACAGGTGATTATCTTCAAACATCCCAGAAGACCCAATATTAGATTTAGAGTGCTTTCCCTGAGATCATTTGCATAAGCATCAATGAGCCTTGTTCCCAGTTTGATTTTTATATTTGCAGGGTTTACTCCAGGGCACTATAGCACTAAGTTTTCCCAGGACATTTAAAAATCTCATTTCTCTACAGCAACACTTCCTTGTTTGTGTTCCTCTTGTACATCCTTCTTGGGGCACACAAGCCATCATTCTTGTTCTTAAGGAGGCAGCCAATTATGGATTTTTATAATTAGGATTCTGAAACATGACATTTGAGACAGGCCTCCTTTCATCCAGAGATCCCTAGGGCATAATCTAATTACCAACAAGGTACAATGCCCACAGTCTTGCAAAGAACTCTGGAGTAAAGGCTCTATATTGACCCGAGTCATTAATAATAGATCATTAGCTCATAAGCCAGCATTTATTGAACACCACGGAGTGTTAGATGTACCACAGGATGGTAACAGAAGAATGAAGATTCTCAAAAGATTCCCCCAGTAGGTGGGTGAGACAAATTTCCCATCTGGTTGTGGTGAAGCAATGGGGTTACCAGGGTCTACTCCATTCACATTCCAGTAAATATGAACAGGTTCTGTCCACCCTTCTACAAGAAAGGCAGCAAGTTTCCTGAGAAGGCAGAGTTGAGGGAATGCTAATTGTAAAGCATGAGGAAGAAGAGAAAAGAGCAGGTAGGAACCCTCGATGATGGAAGTTTTTAGATGGTTCTATTGGGGACCAACACAATAATGATGTCCATCCTCTAAGAAGTCTCATAGAGGCAATTTCTTCCTAGTTAGACTTACTCAGCCCTTCAACTGGGCACCACTCAGAACAAGGACTTTGTTCTTATCTTGGTCCCCCTTAGAATATTTGGCTGGCTTAATGTCTGAACCCTGAAACCTCCCTGGATCCTGGCTATCTCTGATATAGGAAATGCACAGTGCATTTGCTCTGTCCTAGACTAAGCCTAGGGTAAACTCTCATGTCACTTGGAATACTTTTTTCTGGAAAAAATTGTCTTTGAGTTTCTGTGACTCTGGTGACCTACTGGAATGCTAAGTACTGTTGAAAAACTGATCATTTTGTTGAGTAAAGTTGTCAAACATTTACTTATTAATTCAACAAGTGGTTCTAGAGTACATACCATGTTGCCTGGCACTGTCCTAGGAGCTGGCAACACAGCAGGGGCAAAACAGATAAAAATATCTGCCCTCATGGAGAGACAAAATAATTAGATATGAGTATAGTATGCTGATGGTGTTAACCTCTAAGGAAGAAGAAAAGGCAGGGAAAGTGGGTAAGGAATTTATGAAGGGTGTGATGGGCAGGGCTGCAATTTTGAAAGGCTAGCCAGAAAAGGACTTAGGTGAAAACAACTTTTGAGTGAAGACAAGGAAAAGTCAAAAGAGTGAGTCACAAAAGCCATGTGGGTTATGGGCACACTAGGCAAATGAAAATGCAAGTATACAAGTTCTGAAGTTGGAGTATGACTGGAGTATTCCAAGAACACCAAGGAGGGCAAAATCTCTGAGTTGAATGACAGAAGGAGAGTGTGATGGGAAACAGGGTCAGAGATGAAGCTGGGGAGGGGAGAGAGCAAGTTGGAGGCAGGGAAGAGTGGGTAGGACTGTTAGGCCATTGAAAATACTTCAGCATTTACTCTGAGGGAGATGAGGGTCAATAGCATCTGCTA
Organism: Rhinopithecus bieti; assembly: GCF_001698545.2. Taxonomy (NCBI): domain Eukaryota; kingdom Metazoa; phylum Chordata; class Mammalia; order Primates; family Cercopithecidae; genus Rhinopithecus; species Rhinopithecus bieti. The sequence goes on along the minus strand of NW_016813121.1, from coordinate 631,691 downwards.
TAGAGAAAGTTTTCATTTAATGGAATTTTTGGTGAATAGATATGATGGATTCAATACTATGGCTAAGTGTCTAAGTTATTTTCATTTCCTAGACACTTAGCCATAGTATTGCATTGTATCCTTCATATCTATTCATATTTATATAATGCACAGATGTACATTTCTATAATGATAATGGGCCATTGAGGTAGTGTTATTTATTGACTACTTACTCAAATCTTGGCTTTCCCTCAGCTCCTAACATAGCCACAAGTCTCAGTCCCTCACTGGATTTAGACTCCAATGTCACCTATTCAGAGAGGCCTTCTCTTATGACTCTGTCTGAAATGGCACCTCCTATCACTCTCCAGTCTCTGATCCTGTTTTATTTTCCTTCAAAGTACTTAGATTTATGATTGTTATAGTACAGATGGGAATTACTTGGGAAGATTGGGGTTGAGTAGAATGACATGATGTACATTCTATTTTAACAACATCACTCCAGCTGCTGTGTTGAGAACATATTGAGGGGAGGTAAGGGAAGAAGCAGGGAGACTGGTTGTTGGTAGGACACTGTTTCTCAATAGTTGCAATGTATTTGACAGTTTCTTTGGAAGAACTTATATACATGTTAATCCTGATATGCACTGGAAGTTTGTTATGGGTTTACATAGTCTCTATTCTTAAATTATCCTAAAAATTACAATGTAATGTCTGACAATTTCCCCCTGAAATTTTGGTCTAAATTATATTGGATAATAAAATAGACATGGAGAAAACATTCCCCTAAACTGAGAAATAGCATTGTGCCAAGAACAGATGAATCTTCTGTAGTGATCTTTGATGTTCAGGCTATCTTCCACTAAGATAAACAGATAGATATTAGATATATACAGACTCCATGACAAGGATTAGAGACTACAGAATTTTCAAAGAGTCAGCCTCTTTCCATCACTTATTTACTCTGCCTCTGGGGCGTCTGACACTTTCGGGCCCAGGGAGCTTCCTGAGGCTTGTCTTCCTTTAGATAGTTAGGAGCATAAAGGAAGACTCCCCTTGTCCAGTGCTTTGGCCCTGCAGGATCTGGAATAGTAAGGCACTTCTGCAGAGGAGCAGGAATTGTAAAGCTTTGCACCAGCAAAGGATTTTGAATCTACGAAACTCACCTCAAGCATGTGAAGGTAGAGTCAAAGGCAGGCAGTGTAGTGGATGAAGGCATAAAGATTTCAATTCTGCCCAGTCACTAACTAGCTCCTAGTGATAGATGACTCATTTTTCTCTTCATGGCCTGTATTTTTTCAACTTTAACCAGGGAAAGTCAAGATACACTAAATGAAAAAAGAGGCTGCATAATAATGAGTTTAGTATGATCCCATTTTCTTGTTTTAATAATATTAAAAAACCTTTTATTTGTGTTGTGCGTGTGTCACATAGGTATACCATACAGATATATATGGAGGATATATACACACACAGATATACACATATGTATCCACAAATACATAGACTATAGATATACATATGTAGATAAACACAAATAAAAATTTTAGCATATTTACTCTGGAGAGACAGGCAGAATTCTTGGATCTTTGGCCCCCAAGTCTCACTTTGTGTTGTTGGAGATAAACTAGCTGGGCCAGGGACTTCTCTGCATGGGGAAGGGTGGATCTGCACTCCATCTCAATTTCTCACAAAGCTACCAGGTGCTAGAATCCAAATCATGGTCCTAGAATCCTATAAACAGCTAGCACCCATGCTCACCTTCTTGGAACCCAAGCTTGGATTATTTTGTGCCATTTGCAAGAGCATCCCAATACTTGCCCCATAACAAGGAAGAGTCATAGGGAGATAGAGTCCCTCTTCTGGAGCATAGCCCCACAGTGTGTCCCATATGTCCATTTGTACTTAGCCCAGGCTTGTCCATCCACAGAGAAAGGGCCCCTGCCACTGCTTCCCTTCTGCCCTAAATTCCAGCCTGCACCACGTGACACCAACAGGTACTCTTGAGCTCTTGGCTTAATTGGCAATCAAGGTGTTGATGTGAAAATGGAAGGGTTGGGGAGTGTTGGCTGGGAGTGAGTGTGGAGGCAATGAAGAGAGAGATTATTAATCTTTTTGCTATATATTTTAGTATGATTTTACTTGTTAAAATGAGCATAAGTTTGTAAGCAAAAATCTAGTCAATAAAAGTGGACGCTAAAGGTACTAAGTATTCTTTCCAAATGCAAAGTCTGACCATATATAAGGTACAGGCTGACTTGTTGTGCTCTGGCCTTTCATGTCATTAGGAGCACCTGGTCAGGCACTTGTACTTTGCTTGCGCTGGTCTCAGTGATGGTTAAAAGATTAGGGCCATTTGAAGACAGACATTTTGATGTTCCTGCAGATCTTTTAAAGGCTGCTTACTCAAATCTTGTCTTTCCCTCTGCTCCTACCATAGTCACATGTCTACATGTGCTTCTAAAGACACAAAAAATGAGACAATTTTAGAAAGAAATTAAAGCTTTTGGATACCCTAGCCAAGGGTAAATTTAAACAATTAAAAAGATAATTGGACTGAAACTGGGTTAATAAAAACAGACTTTTGGAGCTCAGGGAATCACAGGGACAGGAAAACTATTTGACAATGTCTGACCCTTCCACCCATCTATCTGCCTTCCAGCTTCTTTTTCTTCTGTGTTGATTCTTCAGGATTACATTGTTTACAAACCAGTTCTGACTTGGAAACTCTGCACCAGTTAAAAGAAGAAAAGAAGAGAAAATGCTCTTGTATGTGCCATTTGTGGCAGTCTCAGAGGTGAAGGATGCATTGACCTTCCTGTTCCTGACATGCCATTTGAGGGAGGCTTATTTCTTATTCTCAATGGTTTCTTGAGACATTTGAATAATATTTTGAAAGTGGGCCAACTCATTTTTAAATAAAAGGCAATTAGGTTACCCCACCTCATTTTTTCTCACAAAGTAATATGCATAGCCATGTAGGACAATGCAAATTTTCCAGACAGATTTGGAATGAGCTGAATTATCTTCTCTCCTCAAATTGATTAATTACTCTAGGTTTCAAAGAGGAGGAACTTCCTGGTACTTCAGCTGAAAAAATTTAAAAGCTTATGTTTAAAACAGGAAATCTGTGAAGTGGAAGAAAGGAAGTTAAGGAGAGAGAGAGGGAAGAAAAAAGGAAGGGAAGAAGGAATCCTTATTTGACCTGCACCCCTTTAGAACCCAAAGTTAGTTCTAGTCTCCTCAGCTTTTTTGGATACTCATTTTCCTGCACTGGGATTTCTACCTTTCTTCTTTCCCAAACTCAAAAACACAGTAACCATCTTGCTTTTAAGACATATCATATCATGTTTTTCAGTTTCTGATGTTGCTGCCAAACAGTCAGCTCATTTAACTCTTATCTACTATGCTGCATTTGAGATTTTGTCAATGCCATTGACTACAAAGGGGAAGGCAAGAACCCGTAAATATGGCTGCACCAAAAAGGTAAGCATTTTGCATGGTCCCCATTGTTTGGATAAACGAATCCAACAATTAATGTTGTTTTCCATTTAGCAAAGCCTTCTTAAAAGCAAACTTAAAAGACTTGGCTTGAACAATGTATGTGTGTGTTAGTTCAAATGGCAGGCAAACAATCAACATGGATTATGTAAGTATAGACTTTCTGTGGTTAAAAATTCAGAAATTTAACACAATGTACTTAGACTGTTACTTAGGCCTCTTAAAAACATCCAATCTATTATTTATCACCTTATCTCCCCTACCATTATTTGAGAAACATTTTGGTGAAAGTAATTTATTTCATTTTTCCATCTCTTTTCCCATTTTTTTCAAGTTACTGTTTTACATATGATTTATTTATATTGGCTATTGTGGCTCTCAGACATCACAAGACTTATGTTTATGCATTTAAATCTTCTGGGACTCCACCAAAGCAACTGTTTGCATCTCATTTAATATTCATCCTTTCTATACCAATGAGTTTCTAGGAGACTTTCCACAAGGTCGTTGGAGCCAGTGCATTTTCTTACAATTTTATCTTGAAATGATTTAGGACTTGAAATAATCATAAGAAAAAAAGAACACAAAGAAAGATTGTGAATGAGATATGTAGCATGAATGAGATCATTAGAAATAAATACGCTTTAAAAGATCATGTCCATACATACAATTTCTGTAATTTAAAAAAGTTTCAGTGAACATGGTATTTAAAGTTTTGCTGTTTGTTTGGTAGGTATATAGAAGGTGTAAATATGCTATGAGATGATTGCTGGCTTTTCCAAATCTCTTAGTTCACAGTCCTGGCAGAAATGGTTGGGGTAATCCATCTTTGAGGACTAAACCTGAAAATATCAAATATCAGATCTTAAAGCTTTTAAAGTGGTAGGCTTGACTTCAATTTGCTAACTCCTTTCTTCAATGTGACATTTTAAAAATGGCTTTTCTAAAATTTACTCTCCCTTACACAGGGATGACTTAAACCAATTAAATGTATATACATGGCCCTTTCCAAAACTAGAATTCCGAGATGGTTCACAACAAAAAATAAGTGAAGTGGAATTTTAATAATCTATTCAAAGACCCCAACCTGTGTAGCCCATCTATATAGTGCTGGTTTCTTTCAATAGAGAAAATTTATTGAAAACAAAAATGCCTTGACTAAATTTTACATTGAAAGATAAAAGGGAGACCCACGAGGCCTGGAATTTTCCAGATAGAAGGTACAAAATTTCTATCTGCCAAGTGCATGGGATCTTTGAATAACTATGGTCGGCTAAACACTACTAGGTAAACAAGTCTCAGCAGGAGTGAAGGCATTTGATATCTGTCACTTGAATGGTTACCTGCAAATTATTAGGTTTTAATAATAGAGTCTTGTTTCGATATTGTTGCAATTTATAAGTTGCGTCACTGATCTGCGTAAGTACATGGAGTCAACTCTTATTATTCATAGATATTTATGTATGAATTTGCTTAGTTGTTAAAATTTATTTGTAACTTCCAAATCAATATTCATGGTACTTTCTTGGTTGTTTGCAGACATGCATAAAATGGTGAAAAATTTGAGTTGCTTGATGTTCACATTCTCTGCTGAGGTTCAATGAGGTAATGCTCTGCTTCCTTGTTATGGTCCTCATACTGTAAGCAAGTGTTCTCTTTGAGGTCCATTTAGTGCTACATTTTTTCACGTTTTTGTGCTTTGTGGTGGTAATTTTGCTTTTGAAAATGTTTCTGGCTCGGCACGGTGGTGGCTCATGCCTGTAATCCCAGCACTTTGTGAGGCCGAGGCTGGTGGATCACTTGAGGTCAGAAGTTCCAGACCAGCCTGGCCAACATGGTCAAACCAGTCTCTATTAAAAATGCAAAATTAGCTGGGCGTGGTGGTGCACACCTGTAATCCCAGCTACTCTGGAGGCTGAGGTAGGAGAATCGCTTAAACTGGGGAGACAGAAGTCTCTGCAGTGAGCAGAGATAGCGCCACTGCACTCCAGCCTGGGTGACAGAGGGAGAGTCTCTCTCAAATAAAGAAAAAAGGAAAATGGTCCTAAGCCCACAAGGGTTATGATATGCCTTACAGAGAAAATACTTTGCATTAGATAAGCTTTATTCACATAAGAATTATAGTGCTGATGACCATGAGTCCGGTGTTAATTAAATAAGGTGTCTTAAAACAGGAACACACATAATACAAGGTTATATGTGATCAGCTGATGAAAATATTGTGACCTGAAACTCACAGGAACCCAACTCTGTATTTTCCCTTTGAGCAATTGATCAGCGTTTGCTAATTCGGTATTCACTGCAACTTTATGGAATATAACTACTGCAAATAAAGATAATGCACAGCATAACATAATGTTTGTAATAAATTAATTGTCATGAAAGATTTATTATTTTTATTATCTATTTACCCTTTTTGAGAGAAGACTAAAGAGAATTTAGAAGTACTGAGAGTAATACAAAAAAGGCCACATAAGTACTACATAACATTATCAATGAACAACATTTTATTTGTTTAATCTTTTTTTAAAAAAACATGACACATTGCGGTGGCTCACAACTGTAGTCCCAGCACTTTAGGTGGCCAAGAAGGGCGGATTGCCTGAGTTCAAGAGTTTGAGACTGCTCTGGGCAACATGGTGAAACCCCATCTCTACTAAAATACAAAAAATTAGCTGGGTGTGGCGGCACGCGCCTGTAGTCCCAGCTACTCGGGAGGCTGAGGCACAAGAATCACTTGAGCCCCAGTGACGAAATGTTGCAGTGAGCCAAGATCACGCCACTGCACTTCAGCTTGGGTGTACAGAGTGAGACTCCATCTCAAAAAAAAAAAAGAAAAGAAAAGAAAAAAAAAATAAAACATGACACAAAACATGTAAAGTGAAAATTCCCCTTGCTCCATTATGCTCCTCATCAGAGACAACTGCTATGATGAATTTGTATTTCATCTTTTTTTATATTTCAGTATACTTATGTATCCATGAAGCAGGCATGCTTACAAATGAACTAAGGCATTGTCCTACCACTTGCCATTTTTGTTCAGCCCTTTGCTTTTTTTTGGAGACAGGGTCTCACTGTGTCACTCAGGCTGGTGTGTAGTCTTGGCTCACTGCAGACTAGATCTCCCAGGTTCAGTTGATCCTTTTGCCTCAGCTCCCCAAGTATCTGGGACTAAAGGCAAGTGTCACCATGCCTGGCTAATTTTTTTGTATTTTTTGTAGAGACGGGATTTTGCCATGTTGCCCAGGCTGGTCTTGAACCCCTGAGCTCAAGTGATCCACTTGCCTCAGCCTCCCGAAGTGATGGGATTACAGGCATGAACCTCCATACCTGGCCCAGCCCTTTGCTTTTGACATTTATCTATGATGATCTGAATAGCTTCATCTCATTCCTTTTAATGGTTCTATAGTATTTCATCACATAAATATACCACAGTTTATTATCCATTCTCCTATTGATAGGTACTTCGGTTATTTTCAATTCTCTTTCTTTCTTTCTTTCTTTCTTTCTTTCTTTCTTTCTTTCTTTCTTTCTTTCTTTCTTTCTTTCTTTCTTTCTTTCTATTTTAGCAGAGCTGGAATAAGCATCCTTAAATTTGTATCCCTGTGTACTTTGCAAGAGTTTCCTTAAGCATATGTACCTAAAAGTGGCACTGCTGGATTAGGGAATGAACATATTTAGTTTCAGGAGGTATTTTCAATTGGTTTCCAAATGTTTGTACTTTACATTCTTATACTCAGTCCCTGACAACTCCAAAGAAAACTATAATAGTTATATTAGTCTTTCTGGAGACCCTGTTCATGTAGCACTAGGCTGGAAATCTTCAGCCTTTCTGAAGGTGGAAAGTGAGGCTTCTTAAGTTTATCTAAGAAGCATCTAGGTTTTACCACATAAGGCTAAGAACTATGTGATCAATAAAATTAGACTTTTGCACTGGGTGCCATGGCTCACACCTGTAATCGTAGTACTTTGAGAAGCTGAGGCAGGAGGCTTGCTGGAGCCTAGAAATTTGAGACCAGCCTGGGCAGTATAGTGAGATCCAATCTCTATAAAAAACAACAACAAAAATTTAGCCAAGAGTGGTGGCATGTACCTGTGGTCCCAGCTACTCAGAAGCTGAGGTAGGAAGATTGTTTGAGCTTAGGCTACAGTGAGCCATGATCACATTGCTGCTCTTCAGCCTGTCTCAAAAAAAAAAAAAAAAAAGACTTTTAAAGATTATTTAAGACATGGAAAATGTTCACAATATAATGTTTAATTTAAAAGGAGCTGGGCACTGAAGAGGGAGGAGGCAGAGAAAGATGGTGGAATAGAACTCTCCACTGATCACTGTCCCCATAGGAATACCAAATTTAGCAACTATCCACACAATAAAGCACCTTTTGGAAAACAAAAAATCGGGTGAGCAATCACAGTACCTGGTTTGACTATCATGGCAAGAAAAGAGGCACTGAAGAGGATAGAAAAGACAGTCTTGAATTGCCTACACTCTCTCTCCCCCATTCCTCAGAAGCAGCTCTGTGGTGCTGAGAGAGATTCTATGTCCTTGGGAGAGGGAGAGAACAGTGACTGTGGGACTTTGCATTGGAACCCAGTGCTGCCCTGAACTCACAGTGGAATGCAACACAGGACAGGGTTAACCTCGCACCCATGGAGTGAGCAATTAAACCAGCCCTGGCCAGAGGGGAATTGTCCCTATCAGTGGTTAAAACCCGAGTTCTAGCTAATTCCACCACCATGAGCTGACACACTCCGGGGTTATAAATAAACTTGAAAGGCAATCTAGGTCACCAGGACTGTAATTCCTGGACAAGTTCTGATGCTGTGCTGGGTTTGGAGCCAGTGGATTTGGGGTGCACACAACCCAGTGAGACATCAGCTGGTCCGGCCAAGGGAGTGCTTGTGCCATCCTTCCCCCAGTTCCAGGCAGCACAGCTCACAGCTTTGGGAGAGTCTCTTCCTCCTTGAAGAAAGGAGAAGGAAGAGTAAAAAGGACATTGTCTTGCAAACTTGAGTACCAGATCAGTCACAGTAAAATGAAGGACCAAGCAGACCCCTAAAGTCCCTGATCCCAAGCCTTAGCTCCTGGACGGCATTTCTAAATCTGCTCTGGGCCAGAAGGTAACCCACTGCCCTGAAGGGGGAGTCCTAGGACTGGCAAGATTTATTACTTGCTAACTAAAGAGCCCTTGGGTCTTGAATAAACATCAGTGGTAGCCAAGCAACACTTGCCGTGAGTGTGGAGCCATGGTGGCTACAGGGAGAGACTTCTTCTGCTTGAGGAAAGGAGAAAAAAGATTAAAAAGAAATTTGTCTTGTAACATATATGTCAGCTAAGCCCCAGTAAAGTAGAGCACCTAGTAGATTTCTAACATTCGTGACTCTAGGCTCTGGCTTCTGGGCAGTATTTCTAGACCCACCCTGGGTCAGAAGGGAACCTGCTATTCTGAAGGGAAAGACACAAGCTTGGTTGGGTTTACCACCTGCTGACTAAAGAACTTTTGGGCCTTGAACAACCATCAGCAGTAGCCAGGCAAGAGTTACCACAGGCCTTTGCCAACTCCTAGTACTGTTCTGGCTTCAGGTCTGACCAAGCACAGTCTCAGTGGTGGTGGCTATAGGGGTGCTTATGTTACACCTCCCTCAACTCCAGGCAACATAGCATGGAGGAGAGACTTCATTTGTTTGTGGGAGAGTAAGGGAAGAGAACAGAGACACTGCCTGATAATACAGGGAATCCACCTGGGTCTTTCTCAAGATCAAGAAGTTGGTATCTATATGAGTCTGTAAGAGTCTGCATCATGGGGCTGGAGGTGTCCCCTAGAGCAGATACAGGTACAGTGACCAAACACTTGCAACACAATACTCAATTCATTTTGAATACTTGGAAAGCCTTCTCAAGAAGGATGGGTATAAACAAGCCCACACTATGAAGATTACAATAAATATCTAACTCTTGAATGTCTAGATACAGATGAATATCTGCAAGCATCAAGACCATCCAGGAAAGCATGACCTCCCCAAACAAAGTAAAAATGGCAGTAGAGACCAATCCTGCAGAGGCAGAGATCTGTGACTTTTCAGACAGAGAATTCAAAATAACTCCTTTGAGGAAGATCAATGAAATAACAGGTCAACGAAAGATCAAGATAACACAGAGAAGAAATTTAGAATCCTTTTCAGATAAATTTAAAAAAGAGATTGAAATAATTTTTGAAACTCAAGCAGAAATTCTGGAGCTGAAAAATTCAACTGATACACTGAAGAATGTATCAACTGATATACTGAAGTCTCTCAACAGCAGAATTCATTAAGCGGAAAAAAATTAGTGAGCTTGAAGACAGACTATTTGAAAATACAGTCAGAAAAGGCAAAAGAAAAAAGAGTAAAAAAGAAAAAAAAAAAAAAACAAATAAAAAAGAGGCAGGCCAGGTGCGGTGGCTCACACCTGTAATCCTAGCACTTTGGGAGGCCGAGACAGGTGGATCACCTGAGGTCAGAAGTTCGAGACCAGCCTGGCCAACGTGGCGAAGTCCCATCTCTATTAAAAAAATGCAAAAAATTAGCTGGGTGAGGAGGTGTAATCCCAGCTACTTGGGAGCCTGAGGCAGGAGACTCAATTGAACCAGGGAGGCAGAGGTTGCAGTGAACTGAGATTGCGCCACTGCACTCCAGCCTAGGCAACAAGAGTGAAACTCCATCTCAAAAAAAAAAGAAAAAAAAAAGAAAGAAAAAAGAAAAAGAAGGAAACATGCCTCTAAGATTTAGAATATAGCCTCAAAAGAGCAAATCTAAGGTTATTGGCCTTAGGACAGAGACACCCAGAGAGAGAGAGAGAGAGAAAGAGAGAGAGAGAGAGATCAGGGTACAAAGTTAATTCAAAGGGATAATAACAGAAAACTTTTGAAACCAAGGAAAAGATATCAATATTCAAGTACCAGAATAATACAGAACACGAAGCAGATTTAATCGAACTAAGACAACTTCAAGACATTTAATAATCAAATTCCCAAAGGTCAAGAATAAAGAAAGGATCCTAAAAGTATCAAGAGAAAATAAAATAACATACAAAGGAGCTCCAATATGTCCAGCAGCAGAGTTCTCAGTGGAAACCTTACAGACCAAGAGAGAGTGATATGACACTAATATGCTGAAAGAAAACAATGTTTACTAAAGTGCTGAAAGAAAACAACTTTCATTATAGGATCCTAGAGCCTTTATCCAGTGAAAATATTCTTCAAATATGAAGGAGAAATAAAGATTTTCCCAGACAAACAAAAGCTTAGGGTTTTCATCACCATCAGACCTGTGCTACAAGAAGTGCTAAAAGGAGTTCTTCAATCTGAAATGAAAGGATGTTAATGAGCAGTAAGAAATCATCTGAAGCTACAAAGCTCACTGGTAATAGTAAGTACACAGACAAATCCAGAATATGATACCACTGTAATTGTGGTTTGTAAATAACTCATATCTTGAGTAAGAAGACTAAAGGATGAACCTATCAAAAATAATAACTATGACAACTTTTCAAGACATAGCATAATAAGATATAAATAGAAACAAAAGAAAAGTTAAAATGGAAGGATGTTGTTAAAATATAGAGTTTTATTAGTTTTCTATTTGCTTGTTTGCTAGTTTGTTTATGCAATCTGTTAAGCTGCCATCGATTTAAAATAATGGGTTATAATATAATATTTGCAAGCCTCATGGTAACCTCAAATTTAAAAACCTACAACAGATACATAAAAAAATAAAAAGCAAGAAATTAAAACATACCACCAGAGAAAATCATCTTTGGAACAAGAAGGACAAGAATAAAGGAATGAAGGGAGGAAAGGGGGAAAAACAAAAACAAAAACAAAAAAACCATAAAGCAGCAAAATGGCAGGAGTAAGTCCTTACCTATCAATAATAACATTGAATGTAAATGGACTAAACTCCCTAATCAAAAGACAGAGTAACTGAATGGATAAAAAAATGAGACCCAATTATTTTCTGCCTACAAGAAACACACTACACCTATAAAGACACAAATAAACTGAAAATAAAGGGATGGAAAAAGACATTCCAGGCAAACAGAAACCAAAAAAGAGCAGGAGTAGCTATATTTATATCAGACAAAATAGATTTTCAGACAAAAATCATAAAAAGAGACAAAGAAGGTCATCATATAATGATAAAGGGGTCAATTCAACAAGAGGATATAACAAATACAAATACACATGCATCCAACACTGGAGCACCCAGATATATAAAGTGAATATTATTAGAACTAAAGAGAGATAGATCCCAATATAATAATAGCTAGAGATTTCAACATCTCACTTTCAGCATTGGACAGATGATCTGGACAGAAAGTCAACAAAGAAACACCAGTCTTAATTTGCACTGTAGACCAAATGGGCCTAATAGATATTTACAGAACATTTCATCCAATAGCTGCAGAATTTATAATCTTCCCCTCAACACATAGGACATTATCAAAAATAGATCATATATTAGGCCACAAAATAAGTCTTTAAAAGTTCAAAAAAACTAAAATTATATCGTTTCCTCTCTGACTATAATGGGGTAAAACTAGGAATCAATAACAAGAGGAACTTTAGAAACTATTCAAACACATGGAAATTAAACAACATGCTCCTAAATGACTCACATGTCAATAAAGAAATTAAGAAGGAAATTAAAAACCTTTTTGAAACAAATGAAAATGGAAACACAACATAACAAAACCTATGGGATATAGCAAAAGTGGTACTAAGAGGAAAATTTATACAATAAGTGCCTAAATTTTGAAAAGTAGAAAAACTTCAAATAAGCAATCTAATGATGCATCTTAGTAAACTAGAAAAGCAAGAGCAAACAAATCCAAAATTAGCAGAAGAAAAGAAATAATAAAGATCAGAGGGCTGGGCGGGTTGGCTCACGCCTGTAATCCTAGCACTTTGGGAGGCCGAGGTGTGTGGATCATGAGGTCAGGAGTTCAAGTCCAGCCTGGCCAGCATAGCGAAACCTCGTCTCTACTAAAAATACAAAAATTAGCTGGGCATGGCAGCGGGCGCCTGTAATCCCAGCTACTCGGGAGGGTGAGGCAGGAGAATCACTTGAACCCGGGAGGTGGAGGTTGCAGTGAGCTGAGATCACGCCACTGCACTCCAGCTTGGGGAACAGAGTGAGAATTTGTCTCAAAAAAAAAAAAAAAAATCAGATAATAAATTAATGAAATTGAAATGAAAAAACAATGCAAAATATCAAAGGAACAAAAGTTTTTTTTTTTAAAGATAAAATTGACAAACTTTTAGACAGCCTAATTAAGAAAAAAAGACCCAAATAAACAAGATCAGAGATTAAAAAGGAGACATTATGCAGGACACCATGACTCATGCTTGTATTCCCAGCACTTTGGGAGGCCAAGGAAGGCAGATCACTTGAGCTCAGAAGTTCTGGACCAGCCCAGGAAACATGGTGAAACCTTGTCTCTACTAAAAATCCAAAAATTAGCTGGGTGCAGTGACACATGCCTGTAGTACCAGCTACTTGGGGGACTGAGGCAAGAGGATTACCTGAGCCTGGGAGGACAAGGCTGCAGTGAGCCATGTTTGTGCCACTACACTCCAACCTGGGCAACAACGTGAGACCCTGCCTCAGGGGGAAAAAAAACAAAAAAGAAAAAGTAGACATTATAAGTTATACCACAGAAATTCAAAGGATGACTAGAGACTACTATGAGTAACTATATGTCAATAAATTGGAAAACCTAAAAGAAATGGATAAATTCCTAGACACCCACAACCTACCAAGAGTGAACCAAGAAGAAATTAAAAACCTGAACAGACAAATAATAAGTAACAAGATCAAGGCCATAATAAAAACTCACCTAGGTAAGAAAAGTCTGAAACCTGATAGCTTCACTGCTTAATTTTACCAAACATTTAAGGAAGAACTAATACCAATCCAACTCAAACTATTCTGAAAAATGAAGAGAGAATACTTTCAAGCTCATTGTATGAAGCCAGTATTACCCTGATACCAAAACCAAAGACACATTAAGAAAAGAAAATTACAGGCCAATATCTCCAATGAACATTGATGCAAAAATCCTCAATTAAATTCTAGCAAACTGGTTTCAACAACACATTAAAAAGATTACTTATCATAAGCAAGTGGAATTTATCCCAGACATGCAAGGATGGCTCAACATGCATAAATCAATCAATGTGATACATTATATCAACAGAATGAAGGACAAAACCATATGATCATTTCAATTGATGCTCAAAAAGCACTTGATAAAATTCCACATCTCTTCATGATGAAAACCTCAAAAAACTAGGTATAGAAGGGACATACTTTAACACAATAAAAGCCATATACAATAGACCCACAGCTAGTATCATAGTAAATGAGGGGAAACTCAAAGTCTTTCCTCTAAGATCTGAAACAGGAAAAGGATGCCCACTTTCACCATTGTTATTCAACATAGTACTAGAAGTTCTAGTTAGAGGAATCAGACAAGAGAAAGGGCATCCAAATTGTAAAGGAACAAGTCAAATCATCCTTGTTTTCAGATATATGAGCTTACATTTGGAAAAACCTAGGACTCCACCAAAAAACTATTAGAACTGACAAACAAATTTGGTAAAGTCAGAAGACATAAAACTGACAGAAAAATCAGTAACATTTGTATATGTCAACAGCAAATAATCTGAAAAATAAATCAAGAAAGTAATCCCATATACAGTAGCTGCAAATAAAATAAAATACCTAGAAATAATTAAAGAGGTGAAAGCTCTCTATAATTAATGTACAAGTGAATAATCTCTATAGTGATATAAATCATTGGTGGAAGAAATTGAAGATGACACTAAAAAATGGAAAGAAATGCCATGTTCATGGATTGGAAGAAGCGATATTGTTAAAATGTCCATACTACCCAAAGCAATCTACAGAGACAATGTAATCCCTATCAAAATATCAATGACATTCTTCACAGAAATTTTAAAAAGTCCCAAAATTTATATGGAATCACAGAAGGCCCAGAATAACCAAAGTCATCCTGAGCAAAAGGGAAAAACTGAGAATCACATTACCTGACTTCAAATTATACTGCAGAGCTGTAGTAAACAAAACGGCATGGTACTGGCATAAAAACAGACACCCAGACCAATGGAACAGCATAGAGAACCCAAAAATAAATTTATATGTCTACAGTAAGTTCATTTTCAACAAACTTTCCAAGGCCATACATTGTGTACAGGACAGTCTCTTCAATAAAAGGTACTGGGAAAACTGGATATTCATATGCAGAAGAATGAAGCTAACTCCCAACTCTTGCCGTATACAAAAATCAAATTAAAATGGATTAAAGACTTACATCTAAGGCCTCACCCTATGAAACTACTAAAAGAAAACATTGTGGAAACTCCAGGACACTGTTCTGGGCAAAGATTTCTTGAGTAATAACCCACAAGCACAAGTAACAAAAGCAAAAATGGACAAATGGAATCACATCAAGTTAAAAAGCTATTTACAGCAAAGGAAACAATCAACAAAGTGAAGAGACAACCCATTAAAGTGGGGGAAAATATTTTCAAACTATTCACCTGATAAATGATAACCAGAATATGTAAGGAACTCAACCAACTCAAAAAGAAAAAAACCTAATAATCTGATTTTAAAATGGGCAAATCAGGCCTGGTGCAGTGGTTCATGCCTGTAATCCCAGCACTTGAGAGGCCAAGGCAGGAGGATCACTTGAGGTCGGGAGTTTGAGACTAGCCTGGCCAACATGGTGAAAACCTGTCTCTACCAAAAACCAAAAAAGTTAGCTGGGCATTGTGGTTCGTACCTGTAATCCCAGCTACTCAGGAGGCTGAGGCACAAGAATCGCTTGAACCCAGGAGGCAGAGGTTTCAGTGAGCTGTGAACGTGCCACAGCACTGAAGCCTGGGTGACAGTGAGACCCTGCCTCAAGAAAAAGAAAAAAAAAAAAGGCAAATGATCTGAATGAACTTTTTTCTCAAAAAGAGACAAGCAAATGGCAAACAGGTATATGAAAAGATGCTAAACATCATTAATCATCAGAGAGATGCAAATCAAAACTGTAATGAAATATTATCTCACTCCAGCTAAAATGACTTTTACCCAAAAGACAGGCAATAAGAAATGGTGGTGAGGATGTAGAGAAAAGGGAACCCTTGTACACTGTAGTTGGGAATGTAAATTAGTACAATCACTATGGAGAACAGTTTTAGAGGTTCCTCAAAAAACTAAAGGTAGAACTATGGAACTACCATATGATCCAGCAATCCCATTGCTAGGTATATACCCCAAAGAAAGGAAATCTGTATATCAAAGAGATATCTGCACTATCATATTTATTGTAGCACTATTCACAATAGCCAAAATTTGGAAACAACCCATTAACAGATGAATGGCTGCAGAAAATGTGGTACATATGCACAGTGGAGTACTATTCACCCATAAAAAAGAATGGGAGTCCACCATTTGCAACAACGTGGCTGGAACTGGAGGACATTATGTTAAGTGAAATCAGTGAGTTACAGAAAGACAAACTTCACATGTTCTCACTTATTTGTTGGAGTTAAAAATTAAAACAATTAAACTCATGGAAATAGAGAGTAGAATGATGGTTATCAGAGGCTGAGAAGTGTAGTACAGAGAAGGTGGAAATGAGGATGGTTAATAAGTATAAAAAAAGTTAGATAGAATAAGTAAGATCTAGTATCTGATAGCACAACAGGGTGACTACAGTCAACAATAATTTATTCTATATTTAAAAGTAACTAAAAGACTATAATTGGAATTTTGTAACACAAAGAAAGGATAAATGCTTGAGGTGATGGATAGCCCATTTACCCTGAAGATTATTACACACTGCATGCCTGTACCAAAATAACACATATATCCCAGAAATCTATATACCTACTATATATCCATAAAATTAAAAATTAAAAAATAAAACGAGCAGAGCACAAATCTATTTTACACTATGTCTCGGTTTTGTTCATGCATATATGTCCAATAAAGAGTAAAAGGAACAATAACAGTAATAAGAATGGTAACAGTTGTTCTTATCCATTTTTTTCTTTTCCATTACTGTGTTTTCTAAATTTTCTCAGAAAATGATTTTATAATCAAGAGAAAAGCAAATAAATATCAAAATAAATAACACTAAATAAACGAGAAAGTCCTAGTTTTCATTAAAATTTCAAAACCCCAATACCCAAACCAGCAGTATCCTATGATTACCACCTCTATTGCTTAGTTCTGGAAGAAAACATGTTCAAGAGATGAGTCAGGTGAATATGTTCTATTACCAGTTTGCATTTCAGCCCCTAATTCTTCTCTTACTCCAGTCCGTCCAATGTTTACTCAACTTTCAAGGTTAAGTATTAAGTCAGTAACCTACAAACCACTTTACCAGACTGGCACAGTGAGATGGAAGAGTGCAAATCTTACTAGCAAAAAATGGGAATTGTCCATCAATAGAGGACTGGTTAAATAAATGATAGACTATTATTGACATAAAAATAATATTGCATTCTCATATGTACTGATATAAAATGATCTATAAGTCATAATTTCAAAAGGAAAACAAATTTATAAAACAGAATTTAAACATATGAACCTCTATATCTAGCTTGTCATTTCTCTCTATATAAATATATATACATTTACATATATGTGTTACAAAACATACACAAAAATGCATAGAACATTTTGAAAGGATATTTCTCAAATAGTTATTAGTTTCTGAGGATAGAAGCAAGATTTTGATGTGCATGTGTATGTGTTAAAAGAAGACTTGAACATTTTACATTTCTGAATTTAAAAAATTATTTACAATGAAATTATATTATGTTTCATTTGTATAATTATAAATACTTTTAAAAGCAAAAGGAAATGCATTTGAAAAGTAGAAATGCCTCACAAATTCATAGAAAACTAGAAAATGGAAAAAGAGTAAAAAAGAAAAGGGATATGGAAACGAGAAGCCAGGTATAAAAAGAGAAAGTACTCATTCATTTAAAAAATTACTTATTGAGGCCAGGCATGGTGGCTCACACCTGTAATTCCAGCCCTTTGGGAGGCCGAGGTGAGTGGATTATAAGGTCAGGAATTTGAGACCAGCCTGACCAACATGGTGAAACCTCGTCTCTACTAAAAATACAAAAATTAGCCAGGTGTGGTGGCGCACGCTTGTAAGCCCAGCTACTCATGAGGCTGAGGCAGGAGAATCGCTTGAACCTGGGAGGCAGAGGTTGCAGTGAACTGAGATCACACCACTGCACTACAGCCTGGGTGAGAGAGTCAGACTCCATTTCAAAAAAAAAAAAAAATTACTTATTGAGTGCCTTTATTAAGTCAATTGAAATATGCTAAGATGAATCCACCCACCTTGTCTTTCTAACCTGAATGACTTCTTTCTTTTAGATTAAATAATTTGCTTATCTACTTTGGAGTCTTACGTTGTCCTCTGACCCATATCTTTTTCCTTTTAATGGTCATGTTTTGCTCTCAGAAATTTTCAGTATTATTTGCAGCTAAACCTAAATCTCTCCATCTGGACTAGGCAAAATCAAAACTTAGAGTCTATTAACTGTACTCAGTCCTAGACTACGGCTACTGCAGAGATTTGTGAATTGCTAATATATTAGATTGTTTCTGCCTTTTCCTTTGGACAGCCACCTATCTGGGAGAGGGTGTCATTTGTGTGCTTTTCCCTGTGTCTCTTCCTTCCTCTGAACTCTAAGCTTGTCCCTGGGCACATAGCAATTTCTCCCAGTGGAAGGAGTTGTAAAAGTCCCTGGATCCTTTTCTTTTCTTTTCTTTTTTTTTTTTTTTTTGTTTTTTGTTTTTTGTTTGAGCTGTAGTCTTGCCCTGTTGTCCAGACTGGAGTGCAGTGGTGTGATCCTAGCTCACAGAAGCCTTGAACTCCTGGGCTCAAGTTATCCTCCCCTTTCAGCCTCCTTAGTAGCTGGAACTACAGGCATGTGCCACCACATCCAGGGGTCCTTGGGTCTTTTGGACTGGAAAAAAGTGGTTTCCAGGCTGAGTCCAGCCTCTATGGATCATTTGTTTCCCACTCTTAAATCCTCACCCAAGCTTTGGCTGCTCAGGACTTTACCAGCTAATAATTCCATGACCACTTCTGCATGGACAACACAAAAATAGCCAATCAACTCTTCAATTTTCTGTCATTGTCACACATCTAACCAAGGAGAGTTGAGACATCTACAGAATTTTTGGCATATGCCTCCTCCTCATCACCCTCTTTTAGCATACTCTCCTTAGCTCTCAGGCAGCCTGTGGTCTTTTAGTAGATTGGCAATAACTATCGCTTGTTTGGTTCGCCTATCATACTTTGTCATCCTTCTTCTTCAGGTAATATCACGCGTGATTTTTGTGTAATTGTTCCCTTTCTCTTGTTATTCTGGTGGGACTTCCCTCTCTTCATATGCAGCAATGGTGATATGACACAAGCAGGGCAATCAGTCTTATTTGAAATTTGTGTATGGCCACATGTAAAAGAAGTCCTCTTTGTGTGTGGGCTCATGGCTAGGACACCCCTAAGCCATTTTCTCCACCATGTGATACAGCCCATGTGTGGAATGAAACCAAGAAGAAACAAACACAAATGGGTGATGGAGGGAGACAGAACAAATCCTAGTGTCAAGAAGTCCCTCTCTATAGGCCCTGAGGCGTGGTTCCTGCAGCTTACATTTCATTCCTGCGAGTTTCCCCAATATCCTTCCCAGATAACAAAGCCAATACATTTCCTTTCCACCCTTAAACTGGTTTGGATTAGGTGCCTGTCTCCTGTGACCTAAGAGCCCTGGTTAATATAGCCATCTCCTACTGAGCTGCTCCATCATTGCCTGTCCTCTCTGCAGAGCCCCATTTTCAGATGATTCTATATCACTCTCTTCCACCCCTTCCATGGTTGACCCTATCTCTTCTACTGCCCTTTCTCAGGCTCTACTCCCCTCTTTTCAAAGTTGGTGGTTGGTTGGCGGGGGGCTAAGATAATGGCAGCTGGTACAAGTTTCCTTCTAGGGAGGAATATGTAATTGTTGAGAAGATGAACTTTCAGGATCTGGATGAAGGAGAACAGGCAGATAACAGGGAGAAAGTATGTCTATTGCTCTCAGGCAGAAGAGGTAGGGAGAATGGTTGGTGGGGGTGTTAAGGAATGTCCTGTGAAATAATAGAAAATTGTTCAGTTCATGATGGGACCTCTGCTGCAATTATTGGACTCGCAAAATGCTTGCATATGAATGACATTTGTGTGGAAACTACTAAAAGGGCTAGACATTCTGTAATCCGGGAGCACATGTGGGTGGATGGCAGTAGAGAGTGAACTCAGGGAATCTGCAGAAATATTGGGTAATACTTGCATATGTATGCAGATTTAAGATTCAAAACAAGTATTACCCAATATTTCTGCAGATTTCCTGAGTTCATTCTCTCTACTGCCAGCAAAGTGTGAGAAACCCCTGACAGCTTACTTAAAAAAAAAATACCTTGTTAAATTTTACTTCAACAATCTTGTAAAAGGCTGTGTCTTGGTGTTAGTTTGAATTTGTTCCTGGGACAAGTTCTCTAAAACAGTAACTACTTTTGTTAACATGTGAAAGCAGGCTGTTAGGACTAATCTCGTCAGGAAAGAAAACCATAGTATTTATATGACAAATAAACCCTTAATGGCATCTGGAAACCTAAGGCAACAGAAGCCGTTTGATTCTCTCCAAAGTGGCACACGGCCAGGAAATTAACTATAAGATAAGCATATGTTTCAGGCTGCTGGATTGGTGGGCACCAGGTGTCTGCTGGCTCTTAAGCTATCATCATGTGAAGGAAAAACAAGAAAGGGCTAAGGTAGAGGCTCATGAAAAGTGGCCCTTTATCTCAGTACAGCTACTGCTAAGAGGGGAAAGACTGAGGTCCAGGTAATCTCCACTGCTCTATAAAATCTAGGTCTTTACTCCACAAAACAAATAAACAACAAAAAATCCACAATGCTGAGTGATGAACAGACAAGACCCTAGGAATTGAGTCAAGTGAGTGAGAACAAAGGGTTAAATGCTTCTCTTTGGAATGTAAGGAGAAAAGAGAAATGGGGCAAAATAATTTGGGATCATAAAAATTTAGTGAGAATTAATGAAGAAAAGGTCAAATTTTGGTTTCTATCCTTAAACCTTGGTTGAAAGATTTGGTATAGTTTGGTAATACTTGATAGCTATTTTTATATGCAGGTCTGTCTTTTTTATTTACTCCAAAACTTCCAATTCAAGCAAACCACATCCATGGCAAAAGATTCCTGTTTCTCTAGGAGCTTGACCAAACCATGACTGTTTTCCTGGTGTCACGGGACCTTCAGTTTAAGCAACATAGCTTAAGAGGAAATAACCTTTCTGGCATTAAATTAGCAACCTAAAAATACGGCAATGATGGTATGCTATACTCCCACTTGCAGACATCTTTGATCTTTTCCGGTTTTTCTAACAACTCTTTTTTTTTTTAAGACAAGGTCTCACTGTCATACTGTCACCCAGGCTGGAGTACAGCAGTGTGATCATGGCTCACTGTAGAGTTGAATTCCTGGGCTTCAGCGACCCTCCTGCCTAAGCCTGCAGTGTAGCTGGGACTACAGGCTCATGCCATCATGCCCAGTTAATTAATATTTTTTTTTTTTTGTAGAGATGGAGTCTTGCTTTATTGCCCTGGCTGGTCTTGAACTCTTGGCCTTAAGCAATCCTCCTGCTTCCACCTCCCAAAGTGATGGTGATACAGACAGGAGAGAAGGAAATACTGGGCAGAAGAGGGTGGTTCCCTGGCAAAGGCCCCACCCTCAAGCCTGGATACCCAAGGTTCTAAATGAGAATAGACATTCCTGCTTCGTACCCAAAAAGTTGCTTTTTGACCCACCATGTCCCCTAACCTGCATCCATATAAATCTCAGGCTCCAGAAGCTGACCAGCAAGCCAGCAGACCAGCAGATGGATGGAGGAATGACGCGGCAGAGAAAGGGAGAAGAGAAGGAACATCTGAACACAAAAAGGAATTAGGCTGGGGGCAGTCTGAAAGGAGTCTGGTCGCTGGGCGGCCCGACCCCAGGGGAGGATCATTTTCCCACTCCATCCCTGCTTCTGGTTCCCCATTTATCCTGCTGAAAGTCACCCCCACCTCCATCTCCACCACTCAATAAAACTTCACATTCATCCTTCGAGTTCGTGCATGACCCTATTTTTCCAGAAGGCTGGACAAAAGCCCGGGAACAGAAAGCTGTCACTCTGGCCCTCTGCCCTTGCAAAAAGGCAGAGGGTCCATTGAGCTGATTAACACTCAAGCCATCTGTGGAAGGCAAAGCTGAAAGAGTTTGTAACACTGGGGTTGCAGGCAACCACCTCTAGACTCTACTGTGGGGCTGAAGCCCAAAGCGCTTTTCCGGCCTATACACCTGCTGATCTGCATGCTCCGCCTCTTGCAAGAGGTTTGAGCAGCAGGGCAAACGAACAGGCAAGCCACACTCCTGTTGCACATCCTGTGAAGGGAATCAGGGACCTGTCTGCTTTCAATGGAATTACAGACATGAGCCACTGTGTCTGACTCATTTATCTTAAATTTAAGGGGACAACAATGCGGGAAGTTGGAATCTAGAGGAACCACAATAACTTTGATTTCTAGCTGTGAGGAAGAAATGCCTGCTTCCCAAGTGACCATCCTCCCAGCACTGTGATATCTGTGAGATCAAGGGCTCCAGAGATTACAGAGACAGCATTTGGCGAGTGTCAGTGTCCAGGTTGACAGCTGGACATTTCCTGCCAATGTGTTCAAGGGAGAGCTAGCATCTGCCATCCCCAGCATGGCCAACATAAATTAATAGGGTCTGCTCCAGATATCAATTACTTTTCAATTTAGCATGGGGAAGCAGGCAGGTTTACTGGTAAGTGAATGTGGGAGTTTTAGATAGTAAAATATCATAAATAAAGGCAGCAGAGAGGAGTAGAAAGAGCATGGATGGGCTTTGGAATTAGATAGCCCTGAGCTTAAATCTTGCCTTCACCACTTTCTAGCAGAGTTATAATTTGTTAAAAGGAGACACAAAATTCTCAGAACAGAAGTCCTAAAAATTCATTCTTCTGTTAATTTTTAGAATCTTGCAGCTCTTCCCCTGCACTGATTCTTTGCAGTCATTTCACTCTGGCAAGTATTTTTGCATTTACTGTCTATACAAACCCTTTGGCTATCAGTAGATGCTGTTGCATGATCTTGATATATTTATCATATCTAGTATATTTTTCTCTTTTCCCATGATTAGAAAATAAGCTAAGTAAGAGCAGAAAGAGGAGACTATGTCTTATACCTCTTTGTATCCTCTTCAGCGAAGAAACGTCCTTCACTCTTGGGACTCTGTTGACCATCCCTGGATATTTACCATCTCTGGACCGCAACGCTAAACACCAGTAATACCTGCCAGTCATGGTGACCAGTTCCCACCCCTCAAATACCCTTACAAATTTCCAAAGGTTTCATAAGTGTGGTACAAACTTTGGTTGAAAACCACTACAGTGCCCAATATATAGTAAATATATATTTGCTCAGCATACATGGTTGTTTTGTTAGTTTCAGAGAAAAATTTCTGCCTGAAATTTATTTTTTTTAAACAAAAATGCTTAAGAAATTGGTTCATTTGACACCATTTCAATCCTAGTTCCACCTATTAATTTTTGTGGGTGAAAAGATCTTTATGTCTATGTTGCAGGTTGCTTTCCCTGAGGTCTGAGGAAGATATTAGTGTGCTAAGTTTATTAGGGAGTGCTTTTTGGGATCAACAATAGTGGAAGGAAAAAAAAAGGAAGTAAGATTAAGCAGAAGAAGTTGGACTGTAATGCGGTTTCGTCAAAAGCCTGAACTAAGCCCAAAAATAGCTCTGAAACTGAAATGGCCCTTCAGAGTTGTACCAAGCTGGAACAAGGGGACGAGATGTTACTATTCCCTGTCAATCAGTGATTGGGTGCAGACTATTTTAGAAATAGGCATGAGCTGGCATGAGGCAACTCTCTTCAGCAGAAGGCAGGCATGTAAGAGAGCTGCAAGTTGAGGGCTCTCTGTGGGCAATGCTCCCAGAGGCTGGTGGAATAAGTAAGTTCATCAGTCCTGAAGGAGCATGTTGGAGTGTGCATCATCACAGCATGCACTACAGTATGTATCAGTTTATCTGCACACAAATGAGACCTCAAATCGCTGTAATTTAAAAAAGTTAAAAACTAGTTACTCTTCTACATAAAATAAAAGTCAAAAGAGACTTAGCTGCAAATAATATGAAGGTTCTGTTACTAAAAAACAAACAAACAAAAATACCAGGGGAATAGATGCTGTGGTCTGAATGTTTATTCCTGCCTCATATTCATGTGCTGGAATTCTAACCCCCAAGGTGGTGGCATAGGAGGTGGGGCATTTGGAAGGTGGTTAGGTCATATGGATGGAGGGCTTATGGATGGGATTAGTGCCCTTATACAAGAGACCCTGGAGAGCTAACTATGTAATGGTCCCTTCGGCAGTGTGAGGTTTCAGTGAAACGTTTCTATCTATGAAGGAAGCAGACCCTCACCAGAACTCAACTGTGCTAGCAAACTGATCTTGGACATTCTGACCTGTTATAAAAATAGACAGTAGAATGGTATTGTAAGAAATAAATCTCTGTTGTTTATAAGTCACCCTGTCCATGATTATTTATAATAGCAGCCTGAACAGAACAAGACAGTGGGTATCAGATAATAGATATTAGAGGGCAGCAATGTCTATGAAGCTTTATGGTAACATATCAACCTTTTGTGTATATATTTATAATGTTCATAAAATGTTAGCTTTAAGGCCCTCTCTCAGAATTTCTCACACATGCAGAAAATCTCAGCAGTACAGGAACAGACTTTTAAAAAATTGCTGGTTTTTCCATCTCTGCTTGTTTTATTTTCCATTTTATTATTTGTATAAAGCTTGGTTGTAATTAATTCCTTAAAAAACTTTATTTAAATTGACAAATTAAAATCATACATATTAATTGTATACTTTTAAAAATATATGTGTACATTCTGGAATGGCAAACTCAAGCTAATTTACATACACATTACCTGACATATCTTGTCTTTGTGGTGAGAACACTTAAAATGTACTCTCTTGGCAATAGTTGAGAATACAATGAATTGTTCTTAACTATAGTCACCACATTGTACAATAGATCTCTTGAACTTACTCCTCTTGTGTAACTGAAATTTTGTACCCTCTGACCAATATCTCCCCAGCCTTCACCATCCCCTGCTCCAATCCCTGGTAACCTCTATTTTACTGTATATTTTTATGAGTTAAACTTTTTTAGATTCCTCATGTAAGTGAGATTGTATGGTATTTGTGTTTCTGTGCCTGGCTTGTTTCACTTAGCATAATGTCCTCCAGCATTCCAGTGTGTGTGTGTGTGTGTGTGTGTGTGTGTGTGTGTGTGTGTGAATATATATGTATACTGCATTTTCTTCATTCATTCATTGATGATATTTAAATTTATTCCATATCTTGTCTTGGCTATTGAAAATACTGCTGCTGGCTGGGCGCAGTGGCTCAAGCCTGTAATCCCAGCACTTTGGGAGGCCGAGACGGGCAGATCACGAGGTCAGGAGATCGAGACCATCCTGGCTAACACGGTGAAACCCCGTCTCTACTAAAAAATACAAAAAACTAGCCGGGCGAGGTGGCGGGCGCCTGTAGTCCCAGCTACTCAGGAGGCTGAGGCAGGAGAATGGCGTAAACCCGGGAGGCGGAGCTTGCAGTGAGCTGAGATCCAGCCACTGCACTCCAGCCTGGGCCACAGAGCAAGACTCCGTCTCAAAAAAAAAAAGAAAAGAAAAGAAAATACTGCTGCAATGGACTTGGAAATGCAGATATCTCTATAACATACTGATTTCATTTCCTATTATATATACCCAGTAGTGGGATTGCTGGATCACATGGTAGTTCTACTTTTAATTTTTGATGAACGTCTATACTGTTTTCCATAATGCCTGTACCAATTTTCATTCCCACTAACAGTGTGCAAGGATTCCCTTTTCTCCATATCCTTGACAACATATCTTCTGTCTCTTTTTTTTTTGAGACAGAGTCTTGCTTTATCACCCAGGCTGGAGTGCAGTGGCACGATCTCGGCTCACTGCAAGCTCTGCCTCCCAGGTTCACACCATTCTCCTGCCTCAGCCTCCCGAGTAGCTGGGACTACAGGCACCTGCCACCACGCCCGGCTAATTTTTTTGTATTTTTTTAGTAGAGACGGGGTTTCACCGTGTTAGCCAGGATGGTCTTGCTCTTCTGTCTCTGTTTTTAAGACAGTGTCTTCCTCTGTTGCCCAGGCTGGAGTGTAGTGGCATGATCATAGCTCGCTTTGGCCTTGACCTCCCTAGCTCAAGCAATCCTCCCACATCAGCCTTCTGAGTAGCTGGGATTGCAGGTGTGCACCACCATGCTTGGTTAATTTTTATATTTTTTGTACAGATGGGGTTTCACCATGTTGCCTAGGTTGATCTTGAACTCTTGGGCTCAAATGATCTGCCCACCTCTGCCTCCCAAAGTGCTATGATTACAGGCCTGAGCCACCATGCCTGGCTTCTTTGCCTTTTTGATAATAGTCATTCTAACAGGTATGAAGTGATATCTCCTTGTGGTTTTAATATTCATTTCCCTAATGATTAGTAATTTTGAGCATGTTTTCCATATACCTGTTGGCCATCAGTATGTATTACTTTTGATTTAATTTATAAAGAAAAGGAGTTTGTTTGGTTTGTGGTTCTACAGGCTGTTGGTTCATGGCAGCCAGCAACTACTTGGCTTTTGGTGAGACCCAGGAAGCTTTTACTCATGGCAGGAGATGAAGAGGGAGCAGGCGTGTCACATGGTGAGGGCAAGAACAAGAGCAAGAGAGAGAAGAGGAGGTGCCAGGCTCCTTTAAATAACCAGATCTTGTGTGAACTCATCACTGCACTCACAGCACCAAGGCATTCAAGTGGGATCCATGACCCAAACAGCTCCCACTAGGCCCCATCTCCAACACTGGAAATCACGTTTCACATGAAACTTGGAGGGGACAAACATCCAAACTATACCATTTACCTCTGCCCCTTCCCCCAAATCTTATGTCCTTCTCGCATTGCAAAACACAATTCTCCCTTCCCAACAGTCTCCAAAATTCTTAACTGATTCCAGAATCAATTCAAAGCCCAAAGTTTCATCTGAGACTCAAGGCAAGTTTCTTTGACTTATGAGCCTGTAAAATCAATATAAGTTATTTACATTCAAGATACAATGGTGGCACAGGCAATGGGTAAACATTCCCATTCCAAAAGGAAGAAATTGGCCAAAAGAAAGGGGTACAGATCCACCGAAGCCTGAAACCAGCAAGGCAGACATTAAATCTTAAAGCTCTAGAACAATCCTTGACTCCATATCCCACATCCTGGGCACACTGGTGCAAGCTGGGGGCTCTCAAGGCCTTGTGGCTTTGCAGGATGCAGCCCTCATGACTGCTCTCACGTTGAAGTTCAATGCCTTCAGCTTTTCCAGGCTCAGGCTGAATGCTGCCAGTGGCCCGACCGTTCTGGGGTCTGGAGGATTGTGGCCCCATTCCCACACTCCACTAGGCAGTACCCCAGTGGGCACTCTATGTGTGGGCTCCAACTCTACAGTTCCCCCCAGCACTGTCCTAGTAGTCTCTCTGTGGGGATTCTTCCCTGTGGTAGTCTTCTCTGCCCACCACAAAGGGCACCCAGACTTTCCCATACATCCTCTGAAATCTAAATAGAAGCTGTCATGCCCCCTTCACTTTTTTATTCTGTGTACCTGCAGGATGAATACCACAGGGACCACCAAGATTAACAGCTTGTGTCCTCCTGAGCAGCAGCCTGAGTTTTACCTTGGGCTCTTTAAACTGTTGTAGCAGCTGGAACAGCTGGAATATAGGGAGCAATGTTCTGAGGCTGAGCAGGGCAGCAAGCCTGAGGCCTGGCCTCTGTAATCATTCTTACTCCTAGGCCTCTGGGCCTGTGACAGGAAGGGCTACCTCGAAGATTTCTAAAATGCCTTTTCCCCATTGTCTTGACTATTAGCACTTGGCTCCCGTTTAGTCATGCAAATCTCTCCAGTAAGTGATAGCTGTACAGTGCTCTTCAATTCCTCTCCTGAAAATCTTTCCTTTTCTACCACATGTCCAGGTTGCAATTTTTCCAAACTTTTACACTAAGCTTCCTTTTTAATAATAAGTTCCAACTTTAAGTCATTCTTTTACTCCCACATCTGCTCATAGATGCAGCCATGCCAACTGTTGAACACTGCTATTTAGAAATTTCTTTCAGCAGATACTTTAGGTCATCACTCTTAAGCTCAGCCTTCCACAGACCCCTAGAGATTTACAATGCAGTCAAATTCTTTGCTTAGGTATAACAAGGGTGACTTTTGCTTTAGTCTCCAATAAGTTCCTAATTTCCATCTGAGATGTCCTCAGCCTGGGTTTCACTGTCCACGTTTTTGTCAGCATTTTGGTCACAACCATTTAACAAGTCTCAGAGAAGTTCCAAACTTTCCCCTGTTTTCTTCTGAACCCGCCAAACTCTTTCAACCTATGCCCATTACCCAGTTCCAAAGCTACTTCCACATTTTCAGATATCTTTATAGCAATACTTTACTCCTTAGTACCAATTTTACATGTTGCTATAAAGAAAATACTTGAGGCTGGGTAATTTATAAAGAAAAGAGGTTTATTTGGTTTATGGTTCCACAGGTTGTACAAGCATGGGACCAGCATCTGCTCAGCTTTTGGTGAGACCCACACAACTTTTACTGATGACAGAAGGCCATGTAACGGGGGAGTAGGCCCCTTTAAAGGGGGAGAAGGCCATGTAAATGGGGAGAAGGCCCCACATAAAGGGGAGAAAGTCATGTAGAGGGAAGCAGAAGGTCGTGTAAAGGGGGAGCAGGTGTGTCACATGGCAAGAGTGGGAGCAAGATCCATTTGTATGTCTTCTTTTAATCAGGTTATTTCTTTTCTTATTATTGATTTGTTTGAGTTCATTATATATTTTGGATAGTAACCCTTTATCAGATCTAGGGTTGCAAATATTTCCTCTTATTCTGCAGATTGTCTCTTCACTCTGTTGAATATTTCACTGGCTGTGCAAGAAAACAATTCTTGTTTTTAGTTAGATGTAATCTCGTGTGTCTATTTTGCCTTGCAATTAATTTTGAATTAATACTTTTTGCTTGATAGCTTAGAGTCTTGATAAATGCTGTAACCATATCTATTTTGCTCATGCCTGCACCTGCAGCATCTAGTTCAAGGCCTGGAATGTAGTAGGAATTCAGTTAATGTTATTGGAAATAATTAATATGGAGTAGCATATATCTGCATGAGTCATTAATAACACTAATAGCTAACATTTATCAACTATTAATATGGGCTTGGTGTCACAACTATCATCTCTTAACCCTCACAACAATTTTATTAGGTAGGTACTGTTGTTATGCTATTTTATACTGAGGAAACTAAGGCTCAGAAAGATGAGTAACTTTCTCATTATGAGTCAACTCATAACTTTTATTGCTTTTTCTAGCTTGATGGCACTGTCTAGAACCTTCAGTATAATGTTGAGTAGAGGTGGTGAGAGTGGACATCCTTACCTTATTCTTGATCTTTGGTGGGAAGCATTCAAACTTTCACCATAATGTAAAATATTGGCGGTAGCCTCTATTTCTAGTTTGCCAACAGTTTTGTCATGGTGTTGAATTTATTAAATGTTTTCTGCATCTCTTGGTATGATTATGCAGTTTTTCTTTTTTTAAGTAACACCAAAATTGAGAAATTAATTTTTAATACCACTTTTCAATAACACCAAAATCCATGAAATACTTATGAATGAATTTTGTTTGAATTTATGTTGAAGACCTATACCCTAAAAACTGCAGAACATTCCAGAGAGGAATTTAAGAACTAAATACACAGAGATATATACCATGTTTATGGATTAGAAGTTTAAATATTAAGATTCTCAAATGGATTTATAGATTCAATGCAGTCCCAATAAAAATCCAAGCAGTCTTGATAAGTTGATTCTAAAATTTTGCCAGTGGACAAGCAGTGGCTCATGCCTATAATCCCAACACCTCAGGAGGCCAAGGTGGGTGGATTGCTTGCACTTAGGAGTTTAAGACCAGCCTGGGCAACATGGCATAAGCTCATCTCTACAAAAACTTAAAAAACAATAGCCAGGTGCTGTGGTGTGTGCCTGTATTTCCAGCTACTTAAGAGGCTGAGGTGGAAGGATGGCTTGATCATCAGAAGTAGAGGTTGCAATGAGCTGAGATCATGCCACTGCACTCTAGCCTAGGCAACAGAACCAGAATCTATGTCAAATAAATAAAATAAAGGTAAATAAATAAAAGAAAAAAATTAAGTAAAATATTGCGGTAACTTAAAGGACCAGATCCAAAAAGCAAAGTTAAGACCCCAAACTCTGTGCAATTGCTTCCTTTTTGGAATACTGAATTCCTCATGGAGAAGGAGAATCATACCTTCCAGTGACCACAAGGACACTGGAACCTAACCTGACTCTCCATTTTTCAATGGTAGTCCCAGACTTGTTCTTACTGGCATCATCAAAAATAGAGCGCTCCATGGTGCCTTTAAAGTCCTGTTGCAAAACAGACCTCAAATGTTCATCCAATCATGGTTCAGCATTATGCACTGGGAGAATAATATACATGTGGACCTGTGGTCTGGGCATGGCCTCAGGCCACCCCAACTAGTTTTTCTTTATCAGTCTGTTAATGTGATAAATCACATTCATTGCTTTTTAATATTAAGCTAACCTTACATTCCTGGAATAAATTGCATTTGGTGATAGTGTATTATTCTTTTTCTATATTGTTGGATTTGATATGGTAAAACCTGTTAAGGATTTTTACATCTTGTTTATGAGACATGTTGGTCTGTAGTTTATAAATATATATATGTATAAAATATCTGTATCTTATTTTGTTATCAGAAAATTGCTGGCCACATAGAATAAGTTGGGAAGTGTTTCCTGCCTTTTATTTATTGAAAGAGTTTGTGTAGAATTAGTATAATTTCTTCCTTAAGTACTTGGTAGAGTTCACAAATAAAGCCATTTAAGCCTGAAGATTTGTTTTAGAAAAGTTTTTAACTGCACATACAATTTCTTTTTTTGCAAATTGATGAATTATAGTTGTATGTATTTATGATGTACAAAGTGATGTTATGGTTTAACAATACAATGTGAAATAATTAAATCAAGCTATTAACATATTCGTTACCTCAAATACTCATCATTGTTGTGAAAACATTTATAATTTCTTTAATAAAGGGCTATTTAGGTTATCTATTTCCTCTTGAGTGAGCTTTGGTAGTTTGTATCTTCCAGGGAATCTGCCCATTTAAACAAAACTGTGAAATTCATTGCCATAAAAGTTGCATGTAAGATTTCCTTTGTTATCCTTTTAAAAACTGTAGGATCTATAGTTATGTTCCCTCTCACTTTCTCTTTTTTTTGAGATAGGGTCTCACTCAGTTACCCAGGCTAGAGTGCTCACTGCAATCTTTGGCTCCCTAGCTCAAATGATCTTCCTACCTCAGCCTCCTTCAGAGCTGGAACTACTGACACATGCCACTATGCCCTGGCTAATTTTTTTTTTATCTGAGATGGGGTTTCACCATGTTGTCGGCTGATCTCAAACTCCTGAGCTCCAGCAATCTGCCTGTCTCGGCCTCCCAAAGTGCTGAGATTACAGGCATGAGACACTGTGCCTGTCCTCCTCTAACTTTCTTAATATTAATAATTTATATCTTCTTTTTTATTCCTGATCACTCAAGCTTAAAATTTATCAATTTTATTAAACTTCCCAAAGAGCTGTCTTTTTGTCTCATTGATTTTCTCTGCTGTTCTGTTTTTTATTTCATTGATTGTAGTCTTATCTTCATTATTTTCTTTTTCTGCTTTTTTGAGGGGAGGTTGTTTGCTCTTTTTTATCTTGTCTCTTAAGTGGAAGCTTGGATAATTAATTCAAGATCTTTCTTCTTTTCTAATATAGGCCTTCAATGCTAAATTTTTTTCTCTAAACATTAGTTTAGGTGTATCTCACAATCGTTCATATGTTGTGTTTTCTTTTAGATTCATTTCAAAATGTATGCTAATATCCACTGTGACTTACTCTTTGGTCCATTATTTGATTATTTAGAAGTGTGTTGTTTAATTTTGAAATATTTGGGTAATTTGAAGGTATTATTCTGTCATCAATTTCTAATTTAATTTTATAATGGTTAAAGAACAATAATGTGGTTTGGATCTGTATCCCCATGCAAATCTCATGTTGAACTGTAATCCCCAGTGTTGGAGGTGGGGCCTGGTGGGAGGTGACTGAATCACGGGGGCAGTTTCTCATGGTTTCACACCATCCTCTTTGGTGTTGGCAAGAGTGAGTTATCATGAGATCTGGTTGTTTAAAAGTGTGTAGCATCTCCTCTCCCTGACACTTTCTTCTGCTCCAGCTGTGTGAAGTGCTGGCTTCCCCTTTGCCTTCCACCATGGCTGACTGAAGCTGAGCAGATGCTGCCATACTTCCTGTACAGCCTGTGGAACAGCGAGCCAATTAAACCTCTTTTCTTTATAAATTACCAGCCTCAGACATTTCTTTATAGCAATGCAAGAATGGATGAATACAAACATACTTTGTATAATTTCAATCTTTTTAAATTTGTGGAGATTTATTTTATGACCCATAGGTAGTCTCTCTTGGTAAACATTGCACGTGTATGTGAAAAGAATGTGTATTCTGCATTCTTGGATGTAAAGTCAGTTGGTCAACTTTGTTGATAGTGTTATTTAAGTCTTCTATATCTTTACTGGTATCTTTCTATCTGTCCTTTCAGTTACTGAAATCTCCAACAATAATCATCAATTTATTTATTTCTCCTTACTGTTGCTTCTATTGTTTTATGTGTTGCTAGGTACATACATATTTGAGATTGTTATATCTTCTCAATAAACTGAAGACTTCATTTTTATGAAATGAACTTTATACATAACGATATTTTTGGCACTGAAACATTTTTTCTGATATTAATATAGTTTATTTAGATTTCTTTTGATTAATGTGTACATGAAATATTGTTTTTCATTTTCTTGTAGCCGGTGTCTTTATTTTTATTTCTATTTTTTTGAGACAGGGTTTCACTCCTGTCACCTAGGCTGGAGTGCAATGAAGGGATCTCAGCTCACTGTAACCTCTGCCTCCCAGGCTCAAGTGATTCTCTTGCCTTAGCCTCCCCCATAGCTGGGACTACAGGCACCTGCCACCGTGCCTGGCTAATTTTTGTATTTTTTTTTTTGTAGAGATGGGGTTTCACCATGTTGTCCAGGCTGGGTTCAAACTCCTGAGCTCAAGCGATCTGCCCACCTCAGCCTCCCAAAGTGCTGAGATTACAGGCATGAGCCACCACGCTGGGCACCTGTGTCTTTATATTTAATGCTTCTTTTAGACGGCATGTAGTTATATCTTGATTTTTAAAAATCAAACTTGATTTTCTCTGTTTCTTATTTGGAGTTGGACCATGTTATTTAATATAATTGTTGATACTGAGGGGTTTATACTCATCAGAGGGCTATTAAGTTTTTATTTGTCCTCTCTGGTTTTTGTTCCATTTAGTTATCTCTTTTTTTAAACCTTATGTTGGATTAATTTAATATCCTTTTTTAAGCATTCCATTTTATTTCCACTTTTGGCTTATTAAGTCTACTTGTTTTAGTCATTGGCTTAGGATTGACAACAAACATTTTTAGATAATTACAATATACCTTCGAACAATAGTTACACTACTCAAGTGTAGCATAAGAATCTTGTGAGACTATACTTCCATTTCCCTGCCATGCTTTTGGTGCTATTTTTGTCATATAACTTACCTCTACACATATTTTAAGCTATACATTTGGATTATAAAATGTATAATATACCTTCTTGTGACATAGTTTGTAATATATACAGTAAATATTATCTACATAGGTTATAGACTGTGCATTATTACACATTTATAAGATAATTGTTATTTGTAATTGTTATATACAATTTACCTCTACATATAGTATAAGCTATGTACTATTATTACTTTGTTTTAAGCAGTCTCTTTTTAAGAGATTAAGAATGAGAAAAAAATGTGTATTTATTCACATGTTTACCATTTCTGATGCTCCTCATTTCATTGTTTCAATGCAGATTTTCATCTGGAGTCATTTTTCTTTTGTCTGAAGCAGTTCCATTAATATTTTTTGTATTTTTTTTTTTTTAGTGACAAGTTTTTTCAGCTTTTGTATGTGGGAAAGTCTTTATTTCGTCTTAATTTTAAAAGATCTTTTTTGTTGAGTATAGAATTCTAGACTCACGGGGTCTTTTTTTTGGTGTACTTTAAAGATTGTTTTTCATCAGTGCCATGAGTGGCAGACCTTTTTGACTGGAGATAGTTGGTAAAGCCCACAACTAATAATAGATCAAATTGGCAGATAAATATCCCAACTCTTTTTCTCCTCAGGTGGAACAATCTTGAGGCGTGGCCTACACTATTTCCCAAAAGTCTCTAGTAGGAATGAACTCCAGTTGCCCACATCAATAACTTGTTCATTGAACTGTCCCTGAGTTTGCTTCCTTCTTTACCCTATCTTATTGCCTCACTTTTCTCTGGACTTTCCTTGGATCACTTCCCAAATAAACTACTTGCACCTAAATCCTCTTCCAGGGTCTGCTTATTGGGGAAACCATTCAAAAACATGAACTACAGTAAAAATTGTGATGGCAGCATGCAGATGACTCAAATTTGGGAAACAATGCAATGGTCAAAGATTATTTGTAATATTTAGGTAACCTGAAAATAGAAAGATAAACAGATGCTGTTAATTTGTGTACTAAATGTTCTCTGCTGGCCTATATTAACTGACATCATACAGTAAGGTTAGGTTAGGTTGATTTGACTAAAAGATAATTTACTGAGTGAATACCACCCATTTGCACTGTAATCTCTGCCACTGTCATACTACTGTCAAGAAATTTCTTTACACTTTGACCTGACCTGTCTCTATTGCTCCTCTCCCTTCTATTTCTTCGTATCATTTAAAACCTTGTTTCTTCTATCTTATGATGCTCTCAAGCAGTGATTGCTTCTTTATTCTTTTCCCCTAAACCTCTGAATCTAGAAAATAAGTTCTTATTTTTGTTATTCTTAAGTGTTATTTCCAGATTATTGCTGCACTGACATCTACCTTGTTCTATCATCATTCTTTCCTTGAAGTCAGGATGTTAGATCACCTTCTTTCCAGCTTTGTCACTGTCTCCTACAAACCTGTAAATAACACTCCTCCACATTCCTGAAGAGTTTGAATTCCATGTGTTGGCCACACCTTCTTTCTTGAAAACACTTTCCACCCTAAGAATCTATAAACTTGTTTTTTATCCCACATTTTAGTTCTTTCTCAATACTGTTTTGCTGACTCCTAGTCCTCCAGCCCCTTAAAGGCAGGCATTTTCCAAGGTTCTTATCTCACCTACTCTCTACTCTCATCTTTTCCTTCACATTTTAAATCAATACCTCTTTCTTATATCCGTGTTTAAGGAAGATTAATCTGGGGGTATTTGCAGGTAATATCAAAGGTAATGACCCCTCTGTGACCCCCTTCAAACTTATTCCCTATACTGCCTATAGATTATAGATTAATCCTTACAATTCATAGCCCTCATCAAGTTTAATAACCTTCTTTAGTTCTTCATTACTTACATGATATAGACCCAATTCTATGATCCCAAAGTAAAAGTTTATACCTGCTATTTAACCAGAAAAGCTTACTCTTATATGTAGTAGGGAAGCTGTCATTTATTCATTCAATCCAACAAGTGTTTTTTAAGCTCTTCCTATTTTTCAGGCTCTGATCTAAGTGCTGGGAATACATTGGTGAACACAGTCAACCTAGATGTCCTCCCCTCATGAAGCTTATGGCAGAAAATAAGGTAAATACACAATAAACAATAATGCATAAGCAAATTAGTATGCTAAAAGGTAATAAATAATATAAAAATAAAATGTCGAGTAGAGTAGAATAAGAGGAGTTGGAGTGTTAGGGAGGGTGTGTGTGTGTGTGCTCACACATGTGTTTGTGTGTGCGTGTGTGTGTATGTGTGTGGTAGTGGGGAGGAGGCAGGCTGTAAAGGTTGGAAGGACATCAGGGAGTGAGTTACATGGACAGCTGATGTAAGAGCCTCACAAATAGAGGTTCGCAAATAGAGAGGAGAGTCAGTGTAAAGGTCGCGATATGGAACTATGCCTGGTATGTCAGAGAAGAAATTAATGTCAGCATATTTATCCTCTTCGTGATCAATAAACTTCAATACCTCTCCCACCAACCCTTGAGAGCATCAATGTATTACAGTTATTCATGAGAGTGGATTAAACAGATTCAGAATATTTGTATAAGAGAACAGGAAATGTATGATGCATTTTTAAAGACGTCTGCTAAAATGTTTAACAAAAAAATTTGTATTATTTTAGCCATTAGCATTTCCCAAGAGTTCCAAGAAGGCAGAATTTCTAATATATAACAGGAGAACAAGATAGTGATAATGTGCCTAGCAGTATAGCATATAAAAGCAAAGTGAGCTGCATCAAAACATAGATTAAATATTAAAAACATAAAAGCCAGCTTTTTTTCCCAATGTGAAAAAAGTGAAATGTCCCAGTTAGTTGTTCAGCAAGTAGCACAGAGTTACAAATAGATTGTTCTCAGAAAGGCAGACAATACAAACTAAATTATGTTTTCTAATTCTTCATAAAATCAATTTTTATTTTTAGTTATTTATTTTTTTTGAGACGGAGTCTCGCTCTGTCGCCCAGGCTGGAGTACAGTGGCCAGATCTCAGCTCACTGCAAGCTCCGCCTCCCAGGTTCAAGCCATCCTCTTGCCTCAGCCTCCCGAGTAGCTGGGACTACGGGCGCCCACCACCTCGCCCGGCTAGTTTTTTGTATTTTTTAGTAGAGACGGGGTTTCATCGTGTTCGCCAGGATGGTCTCAATCTCCTGACCTCGTGATCCACCCATCTCGGCCTCCCAAAGTGCTGAGATTACAGACTTGAGCCACCGCGCCCGGCCCGTAAAATCAATTTTTAAAGCAGAAACATAGAAATTTTCATTTTATAGAGATGATTTAAAACATAGCATTGTTTTAATATGTTTCATCATATTTTAAAATATAGACAAAAAATTACCTCTCACATTGTGAATTTTTTTTTAAATAATTCTTTTTTTAAATTTAGACAAGTACCTTTTGGTGGTCAAATTGATGAATAAATTCAGTGGGACTAATTCTGGATTAATTTCTTGTAACTTAATTTTGCAGCTCCCTATTCCAAAAGCCAGAAACTTGTGTGTCAACTAACTGTGAAAGGTTTTTTCAAATGAGATTCGTAACATTATCGGTATCATCATGGTCGTTATCATCATTGTCATCATCATCATGATCATTAATTTTCCACCCTCCTGTGTGGTTCTGGCTTCAGTAAAGGAGACACTCAGACTTCGAAAGCTAAATTAAACACGGGGAAGCTGTCTTACATCGTCTAGGTGATTTTGTAAAGGGGTCACAGTGTATTCAAGTTTTTATTCGGCTCCTCACACACTGTGTGGCATGCTGTGTTCCTGGTTATAGAACCTGAGTGCCACATGTTGAGTTTTATGATGTCAGCCCTCGGGGCAGCCTGTCCAAACACTCCCAGCAGGGTCTCTGTTTTCCCCTTAGTGACTTACCAATGGTCATGGCTTGACCACCAAAATCCCAGCAGTAATAAGGGGCTAACCTGGGAATGCCAGTTCTACCCTGCACAGGAAGCTGGCCATAGGCAAGCCATTTCAACCCCTCTGTTTCTTCATCTGTAAAATAGGGATAATAATACTTATTTTTACACAAAATTTGAGAATCTCATATTATGAATAAAAAACCTTAAGGCATGAGAGGTATTTAAAGTATAAAATAAGATAGATTGTTTTCATCATGGCAGCAGATCCTACTGAGGGCAAATTGTGAAATACACTAACAATCGGAACCACACGTGA
Source organism: Rhinopithecus bieti (assembly GCF_001698545.2). NCBI lineage: Eukaryota > Metazoa > Chordata > Mammalia > Primates > Cercopithecidae > Rhinopithecus > Rhinopithecus bieti. Next base: position 593,995 of record NW_016813121.1, on the reverse strand, counting down.
TTGATTCTGGGTCTCTCATTCCTGACTATTGACTCTGGCATATTGTTTAACCTTTCTGCATCAGTTTCCTTATCTGTAAAATAGGAGAAATAATGTTTTTACATCCTAGGCAGATGTGAGGATGCACTGAGTTAATGTGAATAATGCCTGGGTAGATGGGACTCTGTAAATGTTAGCTATGACAATTGCTGTCTTATTCCCTCCCTCTGTATTCATTGCCTGGTTTCTGCCATACTTTTTTTCAGGATACTTTTTGAAACCTCCACTTGAGAGAGTCATTGATAAATCCATTCACATTTAGGCTTTGAGGAAAGGATAAATGTAGTACATTTGAGAAATAATGAGAAGGCTGATGTTGTTAGAGCGGAGGGCAGGAGGAAGTGGTAGGAGCAGAGGCTGGAATGGTGGGTGTGGCCAAAGAGAGGAAAAGCCTCAAAGTGATTAGTCTTCTGGTAGCATCTTCAGGCCACTGTGTTGGTGAAGGAGACACAAAAGACATATGCTTGCTCTTTGTGGGCCTGCAGTAAAGTTACAGAGTGAGAGTTCTGACCATAGAATGTGAGATAACAATGCCAAAGTGCCAAGTCTTTACTATTAACAGTAGTGATCTTTTAGAGGAGAAGGCAGCCTGGTGCTGTGGATACAACCATGTGTGGGAGTCAAAAGACCTTAGTTCTGTTCACTGCTCAGTCACCAACCAGCTGCTGGACCTTGGGCAGGTCACTTTGATACTCAGTTTCCTCATCTGTAAATTAAAATGACAGAACTGTTTTTTTGTTTGTTTTTTGTTTTGAGATGGAGTCTTGCTCTGCCGCCTAGGCCAGAGTGCAGTGGCATGATCTCGGCTCAGTACAACCTTCACCTCCCAGGTTCAAGTGATTCTCCTGCCTCAGCCTCCTGAGTAGCTGGGATTACAGGCATGCACTACCATGCCCGGCTAATTTTTGTATTTTTAGTAGAGACGGGGTTTTGCCATGTTGGCCAGGTTGGTCTCGAACTCCTGACCTCAACTGATCCACCTGCCTCGGCCTCCCAAATTGCTGTGGCTACAGGTGTGAGCCACTGTGCCCTACCTGAGATGACAGAACTCTTTAGCTCTTCCCATTGCTATACAAGTTTATAGGAGAAAGTAAGTAATCTATTACTTATGGTTAATGTGGTACAGGATGTCTTTGTAGAGAATGCAGAATGTGAATCTAATGTCACGATCCAGGATCCAACTGTGTAAAGCTTTTTTGAAAACCTACCTCCAAAGAAGAGGTACTCTTGGTTTCCCAGAACTGCTGTAACAAATTACCATAAACTTGGTGATTTAAACAACAGAAATCAATTATCTCATCATTCTGGAGGCCAGAGTCTAAAATCAAGGTCCAGCAGGGCTATGTTCCTTGGGAAAGCTCTAGGGGAGAATTCTTTCTTACCTCTTCTAGCTTCTGGAGGCTCCTAGCTTTCCTTGGCTTGTGGCAGTGTAATACCAACCTCTGTCTCTGTGGTCACATGGCCTTCTCCTCTTCTCTGTGTCTTCTCTTCTGTCTCTTATAAGGACATTATCACTGCATTTAGGGCCCACGTGGATAATCCAGGAAGATCTTATTTCAAGGTTATTAACTACATCTGCAAAGACTTTTCCAAATAAGCTCACATTCGCAAGTTGTAGGAGTTGAGATGTAGACAGCCTTTCGAGGACAGCCATTCCACCCACAACACATGGTTAAAGGCAAGTGGCCCAACTTTCTGCTGCAGATGAGATATGCTAATGTTCAAAAGGAAAGAACTTTGAAGTGAAATGTGATGCCACCTGGAGAGAGTTTTGGGACTTTGGAGGGTTACAGTGAAGGGGAGCACTACTGGCAGAGTGGGCAAGAATCTGTGTTGTGCCTTGCCTTGGAATGTGTGAGACACTCCAGCTTGAAGAATTGTTCCACGTCCTCTGCAACTTTCCCAAGTTGTCCCCAACTTGTCATATGTTCCTGAGGACATTCACATAGGTGAAAAACCTGTTTATAATGGTCTGGGTCTAGAACATATCTGCATTTTACAAACAAACAGGAGGTTATATTATCTGTGAATTCCATTTCAGGGTAGTGAAAGGGATATTACAAAATATCTACTATAAAAAGGGAAGTTGGGTCTGAGACAGTGGATACTCAAAGAGAAAATATCCCCTAATATGTTTTTATCAACTCTTTTAATGTGAATTTTTGAATTTTCTGGGAGATTGCATTTTATCAACATTTCCTAAAGTAACCCCATTGTCAGGCTCTCCCTCAGTGGTGCATATTTAGATCCTCATGGCTTGTGACAGTGTCTTGGAGAGTTGTCTAGAGCTCCTGAGATGGGAACCAGGATCCTATGTAGTGAAATCTCTTTACCCAGTCCTGTTGGGTGGCACTGAACATTGTAACTAGCCTTTCTGAAACTTACTTTTCTTATTCCTCAAATAGGAATGTTATACATCAAGTGATTGTTGCTAAAAGCTAAATCTAAAAATCCCCTAATAAATAAACTGTGAGGGTATATCTAAATACAAATTGGATACTCAGAAGTAAAAACCCTCTGAGCAGAAATAAAGCTTACCAAGGCTGGTTTCTTTCTCTGTTCCACTCCTTCCCTGTATGGCATTTAGAGATAAGAAAGTGGGGGAGGATAATAATTCACACTTCAAAACCAAATGGTGTTCCTATAATTAACTCCATTAATGGTAGGCTGTGACCCATGTTTTAAACATCTGTTTTGGTCTCAGACTGAGGGTGTCAAAGCAATGTCTTTTGAAGGAATTGGAAGGGGAATATAAGGGAACCATATTTTAGGGAGCTCTGAAATATGTGGCTCCTGGTGTGTGATGGCCTTCAGATAGAATTCCTACCACACCCTAAAAGACTGCAGAATCTGGGCTCCTACCAGGAGAATGGAAAACTCATTTCCTTCTGTCCTCAATGTCTTTGTGTGGTCCTTGAAAGGCCAATCATGTTGTATTGCCTTGACTCTCCTTAGAACTTTCTTCCCCTGAGAAAGTGAGACTTTGTATTTCATTCAGGTCTCTTATCAAAATGTCCCCTCTTTTCTTGACTTCCTTATATAAAATAGATGCTATTTTGCCACAACCAGTTATATGTCCTTACCCTACTTCATTTTGCCTATAGCACCTGACCTTACATTATATAGTTATCTGATAATTTGTGTATTGCCTCTGTCTTGCACTGGAACATAAGACCTGTGAGCGCAGGGACATTATCTAATGCGTTGTGTTATCCTCAGTGTCTAGAGCAGGAGGTGGCATAAAATCATCTCCTGGTAAATATCTGTGCACTGAATGAACTTCACTCTTTCTTAATTGTATATTTTTCGTCAGGCCTAAAGTTCCGGATTGATGCTTATTCATGTGTTTCTCCCACATGTTTTCTTTGTGATTTAACTGATGCGCTTTTCCTGGGGCAAGAATCTTACCTTCCATTTTTGTCCTACTTTCTGAATTTCCTTTTAATAATTAATAAGTATCTTTGCCTAATCAACCTTTATTTTTTTCCATCCAAACTATTTGTTACTCAGGGCTTAAAGGACTAGTTAGAAGTTTGGCTACAAAGGTATGGCAGGTTTTTTTTTTTTTTTTTTTGAGAAGGAGTCTTGCTCTGTCACCCAGGCTGGAGTGCAGTGGCCAGATCTCAGCTCACTGCAAACTCCGCCTCCCGGGTTTACGCCATTCTCCTGCCTCAGCCTCCCGAGTAGCTGGGACTACAGGCGCCCGCCACCTCGCCCGGGTAGTTTTTTGTATTTTTTTAGTAGAGACGGGGTTTCACTGTGTTAGGCAGGATGGTCTCGATCTCCTGACCTCGTGATCCGCCCGCCTCGGCCTCCCAAAGTGCTGGGATTACAGGCTTGAGCCACCGCGCCCGGCCGGTATGGCAGGTTTTAAAGGCCTCCAAACATGGTTCAGTTAATTCATTATGCAAACTTTGCAACCACAGATCACTGGACACAGGAAAGATTAATGGAACAGTACAAGGAGACTTAAGGCAGATTCTGGAAAACTAGATTTCTTGAATTATTTACTATTTCTGTTGATTGGGAGAAATGGAAGTTACCATTGTAGGAGGGTAGCAGAATATACCACCCCAAAATATGCCATTTTGGCATAAGGATTATTTTGAGCTGAAGGCAATTGAGAAGATGCAAATACAAGAAAACCTCTCTATCCTCTATTTGGCTAAAAACAGTGCATAAATTTGCATAGATGTCCCCCCTCCTCTCTCTACAATGAAGAACAAAAGTTAATCAATGTAGACAACTTTAGACCTTTATGAGCCTAGAGATGGCACCAGAGGAAACTACATAACAAACTTTACTAATTAGCCCTTAACCCTTCACTTTTTCTCCATGTATTTGCCTTCCCACAATCTGTTGCCCCTAGAAATACAAAGTCCTTTTCCTTTGTCTTGTCAGTTATCTAAAAATGTATTGTTCCCCTGCTAAGATGCTAGATAATCTCAAATTAGAACCAGTCTTTTAAGTTAGTCACCTAGGGGTACTCTTGTATGTAAGCACAATGCACATGCTAATAAATTGTTTTTCTCTTGTTAATCTGTCTTCTGTCAATCTAATTTACAAGGCCCTAGCCAGGCTCTATGATCCTCTCATCTTGATCTCCCAAAGTGCAGAGATTAAATAAAAACAAAAACTAACCCCTGAAATGTACCTTTAGATATAAAGTTACAGAATATTACCATTTTCTCAAAGGTGATGTATATGAACAGATACGGATGATGAGGCAATGGGATGAAGTGTTAGGCTTTTCTTCCCACCTATCTGTTTTCAGTAGGTCTGGTTCTTTCTTTAGTCTTCTGTTTGCCCAGCTGATCTATGAAATGGGTGTGTGAGCACCACACCCTCCCACAGGACTGCAACTTTGACGTCAGCAAGCTTCATTAGTTGCTGTTTGTCTAACCAAAGAGAACATGGGAAAGGTGGAATTTGTCTTTTAATTATCTGTCTGCCCACATGTCAGCTGTCACTTGCCCAACATGCCAGGTGTCACTTGCCCAACATTCAGACGTCAAATAGACCAAGCCAAGCAAGGGAACATGGAACAACAGGAACAAAAGGCATAAAAGGGACCCAAGAGAGGCAGCTGGGAGAGCAGAGTTCACAGTTGTGCTTCGTCAAAGTATGGTAGAGACACGATGTACCTAGAAGTTAGGCGGACCCAGATTCGTATCCTAGCTTTGTCACTTATCAGCTGAGAGTCTTTTTGCAAGTTATTTAAATGTCTGAGCCCTATTTCCAAGATTAAAACAGGAATAACAATACAAACATTCCAGGGTTTTTTTTTTTAATTAATGAGTAACATGTATGTAAACCATGTGCTGCAATATACTACTCAATAACTGGTAGGAGTTATTGTTTCTGATATTCTAGGGAGAAAGAGGGCATTTGATGATGTCTTGTTTCACATCTCATGCTCACATTGACATGGACTATGGAACCAGCTTGCAGAGGGATGCCCTAGAGCCAGAGCCACCACACAAACATTTTTTGCCCACTAGAAAGCTTCTCACTTCAGCCTCCACTAGGTTTCTGTTCTGTGGAAACCATAAGATCACTTAAAGTTCTCTAGAGTAGAAAGTGAAGCTGTAAGAATCTTTGGTGAGTCAAACTGGTATGACCCTCCCCTTGGGGCAGGGCCTTGAGGGAGCTAGCATAGAATCACAGTCCAGATAAAAATAAGACTTTTGTGAAGGCCAAGAATGGAGAACCCAAATACGTAAAGAGAGAGTTGAAAAGTAAGGGAGAAGGCAGTAGGGTTAGCCATTAATCTAGCCAAAGTTCATCCTACGTATTAGCAGGTAACCTTGGGCATGTTACCTAACCCAAGTCTTATTTTCCATTGCTGTAAAGTGGGGATAATGAGTATTTACCTCAAAGGTTTATTACCATGATCAAATAAGATAACATTGGTAAAGCACCTTGAAGATTACTCAATACTTAACAAGTACTCAAAATTTCAGTGGCTACCTCCTTTCGACAAATCCTCTTTCTCATATAGCAATGTTTTGGAGCTGGCTCACACTGGAGCTATGTGCAATTGTGTTCATCTCTTCCCTACTTCATGTTCAGGGATATCATGTGGATTGCTTGAAATTTGCTATGGTGGGAGTATTTACACCATGGATATTAGCAAATTGCTGTAAGTTGGGGCTTCCTCAATACCTTCCACTAAGAAAAAGCTCATTTTAAAACCTTAATCAGCATAGCACTAAGTATTGAGCAGGTAATTTAGAGTATTTGACCCTCAGTCTCCTCATCTTTCAATGAGGGAGAATACAGTTCTTTCAACCTCACAAGAATTTTGTGTCAACATGATAAAAAATGGAAAATGACTTAAGAATAGTGATGATTGCTGGCCCGGCGCGGTGGCTCAAGCCTGTAATCCCAGCACTTTGGGAGGCCGAGATGGGCGGATCACGAGGTCAGGAGATTGAGACCATCCTGGCTAACACGGTGAAACCCAGTCTCTACTAAAAAATACAAAAAACTAGCCGGGCGAGGTGGTGGGCACCTGTAGTCCCAGCTACTTGGGAGGCTGAGGCAGGAGAATGGTGTAAACCCGGGAGGCGGAGCTTGCAGTGAGCTGAGATCCGGCCACTGCACTCCAGCCTGAGTGACAGAGAGAGGCTCCATCTCAAAAAAAAAAAAAGGAGAGTAGTGATGATTAATATTGTTAGCTAGAGAAAGGGCCAATGGTATTTCTTCCTGAAAAGAACTCTCAAGTTCCACTTTTTCTGAATATTCTGGGAAGGAAGAACATCATAGGTGAACATCTCAAGTAGAATAAGGTAGGCATACTTACCTTCTAACCAAATACACTCAAGTATATATGTGCTAGGTCCTATGCTGATGCCAAGGCTATAACAGCGGTGAAGATAGAGTCTCTGCCTTTAAAGGGCTTAGTATAAGGGAAGACAGGCTAGCAAACAAGAGTAACCATCTTGAGAGATAAGTGTAATGACAGAGGTAAGCATAGGTTGCTCTAGAACTATGCTACTATGTGGCTACCAGGTACTTGAAATGTGGGTAGACCAAATTGACATGTGCTGTAAATGTAAAACACACCAGATTTTGAAGACTTACCATTAAAAAAAGTAGACTACCTTATCAATAATTTTATTTTATTATTTGTTGAAATATTAACATTTTGAATGTGTTGGGTTAAATAAAACACTATTGAAATCAATTTTATTGGTTTCTTTTTTACTTTTTAAATATGGCTACCAGAAAATTTTAAATTATACATTTTTCACCTGTAATCCCAGTACTTTGGGAGGCTGAGGCGGGCAGATCACTTGCGGTCAGGAGTTTGAGAGCAGCCTGGCCAACATTGTGAAACACCGTTTCTACTAAAAATACAAAAATTAGCCAGGTGTGGTGGCGGGTGCCTGTAATCTCAGCTACTCAGAGGCTGAGGCAGGGGAATTGCTTGAACCCAGGAGGTGGAGGTTGCAGTGAGCAGAGATCACGCCACTGCACTCCAAACGAGACTCCATGTCAAAAAAATTAAAAGTAAAGTTAAAAACTTAGATATGTTTCTTGCATTTTATTTCCATTGCCCATTTGTACAGCTTCTTTGGAGAAATGTCTATTGAAATCTTTTGCCTGTTTTAAAATTGGGTTGTCTTTCTGTTGTTAAGTGTTAAGTGTTCTATATTATTCTAAATACTAAACCCTTACCAGATAAACAATTTAAAAAAATTTACCCCCAATCTGTGGGTTGTCTTTTCACTTTCTTAATATTATCTTTTTTGAGATTGTTTTGCCGATTCCAGGTCTCTTTCATTTCTGTATTAATTTTAGAATTAACTCATCCTTTTCTGCAAAGAAGGTAGCTGGAATTTTGATAGACATTGCATTGAATCTGTAGTTCAATGTGGTGAATATTAACATCATAATAATATTAAAACTTCCAACCCACAAACATTTATTTATGTGTTTAATTTCTTTCTGCAATGTTTTGTAGTTTTCGGTGTACATGAAACTTTGTTAAATCTTTTCCTAATTATTTTATTTTATATGCTATTACAAATTGTCATAGTAGAATTACAGTGACTTTATTAGGGCTTGCTCTGACTGTGTATTTCCCTGATTTCTCTGTTCAGTTATCTGCTTCTGTTAGTATCACACTCAGCTTTTATGCTCCATTAATTACTGTCTGATTGCTCTGTTGTTTTGGATAATGCACAGGATGTTAACTTACTTCATGGTCTGATACAATTAAATTTGGGCCCTTTGCAGAGATAGTTTTTGAGGCAAGTCTTTGAGATTTGTTCTGACCCCTGGAGGGCTCTTCTTAGCAGTCTCTAGCCAACCTATAGTTTACCTCGTTACTCAAATGAGCTACCAGCCTCCTCTTAATTGCTTACTGTCAAAATCTTCATTGTTTTTGAGAGTGACCTCAGGCTTGAACTTCCCTATACTGTGTTTCAAATAAAGCCCATTTCTTTGGGAAGAAGTTAGGAACTTTCTATTCTCCTGAAAAAAGAAAAAATGGAAAGGGAGCACCTCTGCCCCTGAACAAAATTTTGGAGCCCCTGTTCTGGAACAGGAGAAGCAAACTGTCAAACTTCTCTTGGAGTGACATTCCTGCTTAAGAAGCAGAGCGTTGGATAGAGGTGATAGCCTCTGCTCTTCTGGCTTGCCTGTTCCAGCATGGAAACTGTTCCGTGAATAAGCTGAGGCAAGAGTAGTCATGATCTGATTACTTTCAGCCTGCCACATCTGGGGCCAAGCCTGTGCCTCTAAAAGTGTGAGAAGACTGGAGGAAAGGAGACACTATATTTTGACCACAATTATCTAGAATTCAGCCTCAGCAACTTGGAGCTGGAGGGGATGAGCAATGCTGTTGGTCTGCCCTTCTTGGTAAGATAACGTATTACTTAACTGGAGGCTGAGAGTTGAGGGACTTTGTTTTCTTGGCCATCCACCCAGATTGGAGCTTCAGGCATTGCACTGAAATATGGATGAATGAGGACAGGAGTGGTGGTGGCTCAAGGGCCAGACTCTTGGCGTTCTTACTGAGATTTGGTAAATTTTCTTGAATAAAACTTTCTTCATTTGCATATGCCCTTAGATCAATTTTCAGAGATGTGAAATGGTTGTTTTAATACAATTTTCATTAATTACAGCTGTTTCCTGGAGAGTGGGGTCCTTAGAGCTCTTCATGCTGGCCTTCTGGAAGTGGAAGGAGTAGTATTATTTTAGACAAAATCTAAAACCATAAAGGGGAAATTTTATTGGCTTTTTACTATATTTAAATGAGAAACATTTGCTCAACAACAGGTGGCATATAAGAAGTTATCTAGTGAATACAAAGTGGCTGATTGAAATAAAATGTCTACAAACTATATTGATAATACAATATTGCATACTGTTAACGGATACACATCTAGAATGCATAGAAATCCCTGCTAATCTGCAACAAAAGATCAACAACCTAATAGAAAAAGGAACAGTAGATGTGAGTAAGCAATTCACAGAAAGTGGAAACCTGTGGAAACTCTTATACCTAATAAATTCATGAAAAGAGGCTTAGCTTCATTAGCAGTCATTTAAAATGCAATTAAAATGACATTTCATTTTTCTTTCAACAATAGGCAATAAGTAAGTAATATGCTATCAAACATTGATAAAAAATGGGAAAGCAGAAAGCTTCATGCACTGCTGAGAGTACAAGCTTTTGGAGAACCATCTGGTGGTTTTTAGTTAAATTAAGTATGCATTTCTCTTATAACTCAGGAAATCCCATGCTTGGGCAATTATCTTGGAAAATATTTCACAAAGAAACATTGTTACTAATATCTGTCAGAGCAGAGATTTAGAACCAACACAAAAGTTCATCAACAGGGAACAGATGAACATAATGTGGTATATGTACATGATCAAATACAGTGTTTCAATCAAAAAGAAGGAACTAGATCTACATATAACAATGAGAGTAGTTCACAAATGTAATATTGAGTATAAAAAGTAAAAAGCAAAATAAAATGCTTAGCACAATGCAGTTTATATAAAACAGAAAATAATAGTTTATGTTGTTCATCATTACACAAACTTGTGAATAAAGGTATGGACGATGGAATGACATGCGTTAAATATGTGAGCTTGAATGTGCATGATGAGAGAAGAGATGGCAAGTGGTATTGAGTATGGGAGGTGAAGATGACAAAAAATGCGTACAATTAAATTTAAAAGGACCTATGCAGGTTGTGCTGTCAATCCTGTGCTACAAACTATAGAGTATGATTCATCCTATCACTCAGATTCTGGATGTGAGACTCTGACAAACATTAGTGACGGCAATAAAATGAGATAATGTGTATATAAGTGCCTAGTGCAACCAGGCATTGCTAGGTCTCCTTTCCTTTCTGACTATCTTATTGAGGTAGCATCTGAACAAGAAAGACAAATATTCAAGACAGACTTTGAAAATTCCTACAAAAATTATAGTTTGAATTACTTTCGTAAATATTAGGCATGAATTACTATTATAAAAATTACTATTTATTTGTGTAAAATGGCCAGTGGCTCAGTGAGGTAGAGACCAACTGAGAGCACGAGAGTGTAAAAGGAAAGTATTTCAGCAAGGCAAGCTGTCAAGGCTCATATGAATTATACATAGAAAATGAAAGATAAAAAATTCTGGGCAAAATCTGTAAGTTCTGAAATATGGTCCAAATGGTGCCATCTGCTCATAAAATCATAGACAGGCTGTTGGAACTTTCCAGCACTGGGTTGGATTGTCTCCACAAAGCTGCTGAGGTAAAATCCTGTAGCGTCAGATCATCAGGATAATTTCCAAGGGGAGAAGGCCACTATATGGTTTAACTCTCTTTGCCTTATATATTTTTTTTGCACAGTAATCTCCAAAGTAAAGGAAACTAAGGTTTACCCTCATAAACCACCTCTTCAAACTATACTTCCTTCTCCTGAACTAAAACCTGGAATCCACCCACTTTATTATCACCACTATCCAATTCATAACCATCTTTCAGACCTCATCTCAAGGCCAAGAGAGTGGAATAAGCAAGGGCATTGGATACAGACAAACCTGGGTACCAGCTTAGATTCAGCTTCTTATCATTAGCCACGTGAGGGTGGGCATGGTTTTCAGTGTCACTGTGCTGCAATTTCCTAAGTAAAATGAGGAAAATTATATCTAACTTTTGAGTTGTTGCAAGGGCTAAAATATTAGAGCAGGCACTCAAATCAGTATTTATGCATTATTCCCCCTTCAGATTCCTTGACTTCCTATGTCCCCACAGAGTTCTCCTTTCTCAAAACACATGTATGTGCAACTCAGTAACTTATTGTCTTAACTGTAGTTTCATTTCATGATGTAAGTCTTATCTCTCCAGAAACAGCTTGACAAGAACTTTCTTTTCCTCCTTCTGTCCTCACTCTCTGCCTTTTCTCCCATTTCTTCCCTCCAGTGCCTAGAAAAACTGGTGTTTAACAAGCGCTTGTGGACATCCTGACTAGAGGGCACCCACCCTTCCTAGAAGCCTCTAGAAAAACATCTCAGCTGAGTACATGTCTGGACAAGTGTGCAGGAAAAGTTTATTACCAGAAAATGAACCAAATTGTTACTGTTGGACAGACAATCTGACTGCAGAGGACGGTGCCAAGCATTCCTGTGTTCCTACAGAGTCACCTGTTAGTCCTCACAGAGCGCCTACCTCAGGCAACTGGAAGCCTTTTCCAATATGGCGTCTTTTCTCCTTCCCAGGTGAACCCTCACAACCCTTTTTTTTTTTCTTCTTCCCTCTGTGCTCTTTTTAGGGCATCTGGAGGAGTCACTAATCCATCCTGAAGTGACTTCAGGTCTTCCCTGGGTGTAAGTGAAAAAGGTTTTAAGTCCTTCAGACTCTTCTGTGGGGTGCACTTCAGATCAGTAAGCAAACAACATTTCTTTGGTAAATAGACAATCCTGCTCAGAGAATAACTTCAATGCCTCACTCTTCTGACAAAGTTTCTGTTTCCATATTGCCTTATAAAAAATTACCTCTCATTTATCGACCACTTGTATTTATGACTACGAAGTATGTGCTATTACTATTCATATTTTACAAATGAGAAAACAGGCATAGAGTTTGAATAACATGTACAAGGTCTGTATCTATTGCCTAATGGAAAATGGAACTGCTACTGTCCTGTAGTTGAATCAGGCATGTGGAAAAGAAAATCCTACCCTGCCACAGACCTCTTAGTGTATGGAAATGCCTGTCCTGCAGATTTCCCAGTGAGTAAGTGGGTGAAATAGGTGTCTTGTTCGCCTCTCAATCCCCTGAAAAGGATTTGGTGGGGTCAAGGCTCAGCCAGCAAGTATACTTTCCTAGGCCTCCCTTGGCATTATGTGGTGAATGGGGAGCCCAGTAATCTTGGTGGGGGAGATGAGCATTCCTTTAGGGTACTTCTCAGAAAACTTCTTAACCCGGTGACCTCATTATTACAAAGCTGAGAAGCAAGGGTCGCATAACAATAAATGGTATTAAGAAAAGCCCACCTTATCAGAAAGAAGAATAGAAGAGGACATTAATATAGTTTGTATATCCGTCCCCACCCAAATCTCATGTTGACCTGTAATCCCCATTATTGGAGGTGGGGTCTGGAGGGAGGTGACTGGATTGTGAGGATGGATTACTCATGAATGGTTTAGCACCATCTTCTTGGTGCTGTCCTTGAGATAGTGAGTTCTTGCCAGATCTAGTTGTTTAAAAGTGTGTGACATCCGCCCCCGCTTGCTTGCTTCTGCTTTCACCATGTGACGAGACTGCTCCCCCTTTGCCTTCTGCCATGATTGTAAGTTTCCTAAGGCCTCCCTAGAAGCTCAGCAGATGCCAATATCATGCTTCCTGTAAAGCCTGAAGAACAATGTGTCAATTAAACCTCTTTTCTTCAGAAATTACCCAGCCTTAGGTATTTCTTTATAGCAATGCAAGAACAGCCTAACACGGACATACTACGACTCCAACCTGTGTACATGCAAACCCAAAAGAATACTCGTTAGAACAGTAGCCTGACTGTATATTACCATGGTGCTGTAAATAGATAAGGACTGGGGGAGTCCTGCATTCCACTTAAAATACTCCACTGTCTATTACTGGCAGCAAAATTCATAAAAAGTCTGAAAATCATCTTCAGGAAAAGGTGCTTTAGGTAAAACAAAATCAAATGAATTTTTTTTTTACCCCCAGAGAAGCTACACTTATTTGTCTGTATGTCTTTTAAAATGGACTCCAGCAAGGAGGACTCAGATCCTTAGTTCTGCCCTCCACAAGTATAGTAGTGATCTACCCTCACCTTATTCTGATGCCAAAAAGGGAGGTGGACAGTTTAGTTTTCCTCATGATAGGTCTAAACTTGTTAAGTTTTATTTTCTCCAAATAATAAGGCAGCACTCACTTTTGGAAAGGATTCTCCTTTTCTAGTTCATTTAAACTCATACTTTCACATAGGCCTGTAATGATATGTCACACCACAAAAGATAGGTCAATTTTATCTTACTACTCCCAATCAGAAAGAAAGAAATATGGATTAACTGGCAAGGGGGTGTTGATTGTGAAATCTAATCTCAAACCTTTAAGTCACAGTGGATGATTTCATGGATATATAACCAGTTTGTTTCCCCACAATTCACTGGGAAAAGAGATGCTTTTGATTTTTCTGGGCGCAGGAAGCTGAGTGTCCTGCTTGATAGAAATGTACACTGAGTGCCCTTTCAGCTTCCATGTCATAATGATCCCTAGGAAGCCAATCACTCAACCAGCTTCAGATGTCCAAACTGCTGAGGCTCTTGGGCCAAAGGACTTTGCTGTTTTCAATGTGATACAAATGTCTATGAAGAGCTTATAGCCTTCAAAGGAAATTAAAGCAGTTATATTCTGGCTATTATGTAGAGGTCATCGTTCTGCACGTTTAAATCAATCTAGTTACATTTCAGTTTGTACAGTTAATATCTGCCGAGCAGCAGCTATGAACAAAACACTATGGCAAACCCTTAAGAAAAGCTGTTTTCACAGAGGGAGGAACATAAGAGACTTGGGGAGCTTCTTTTTTCTTCTTTTTAAGAGCTTCGTTGAAGTTTAATTCACATACCATAAATTTGCCCACTTTAAGTGTGCAATTCAGTGATTTTTTAGTAAGTTTACAGAATTATGCCTTGTCACAATTCAATTTTCGAACATCTCCATCATCCCAGGAGCTTTAAAAATGCTAATGCCCAGGCTTCACCTCAGAACAATTAAGTCAAACATTTTGAGGGTGATTCAGGCAGCTTCCCAAGTGGTTACAGAATGCAGCACATATTGAAAAGGACTGTTGTAGAGGATACAAACACGAGTGGTACCTAGTTCCTGCCCTTAGGAAATCTGTCATTTATAGGCATGGTTTCTCAACCTCAGCACTATTCACATTCGGAGCTGGATCATTCTTGTGAAGGGCTGTCCTGTGCATTGTGGAATGTTTAGAAGCATCCTTAGCCTCTAGCCACTGAATGCTGGGAACACCTACCCTACTGCCCTAAACAGTAACAAGAGGGAGGATGAGGAGGAGGAAGAGGAGGAGGAGAAGGAGAAAGAAATCTTGTGTGTGACCCAGTGTGGTATAGTGGCAAGATGGTGGTCTTTGAGGCAATAAAGGTTTTTACTGATATCCAGTTCTATCATTGGCTGGTTTTATGATCTTGGACAATGTAGCTATTTTTTTTTCTTTTGTATGAAGTCTCACTCTGTTATCCAAGTTGGAGTGCCGTGGTGCCATCTCGGCTCACTGCAACCTCTGCCTCCTGGGTTCAAGTGATTCTCCTGCTTCAGCCTCCCGAGTAGCTGGGATTGCAGGCACATGCCACCACGTCCAGCTAATTTTTGTACTTTTAGTGGAGACAGGGTTTCACCATGTTAGCTTTTTGAGACAAGGTCTTGCTTTTTGCCCAGGCTGGAGTACAATGGTGTAGTCACAGCTCACTGCTGCCTTGACATCCTGAGCTCAAGCGATCCTCCCACCTCAGTCTCTCACGTAGCTGGGACTACAGGTGTGCACCACCACACCCAGCTAATTAAAATGGTTTTGTTTTTTAGTGATGGGGCCTCACTATGTTGCCCAAGTTGGTCTCAAACTCCTGATCTCAAATGATCCTCCCTCCTTGGTCTCTCCCAAAGTGCTGGGATTACAGACAAGAGTCACCACACTCAGGCAAGGCAGTCAAATTTTATGAGCCTGTTTTCTCATAGTAATTATTCAACACATGTTAATTTAGTGTTATCTGTAAAATGAAGATAATGATATTTAGCTTGTACCTTTGGCAGGGGGAAGAGATAATGTGTGTCAAATATTAGCAAACAGTATAATATATTGTGTATACAGGCGGACATTGGGCATTTACTTTGTGCCAGGTATTGTGGTAAACGCATTACACAGTATCTCGTTTCCTCCTCATAACAATCTGGTTAAATGGATACAGTTATTATATCCACTTTACAGATGAGGAAATTGAGAGTTAGAGAAGTTAAATAAACTTACCCAGGTCATGGAGCTTGGTAAAGAGATTCAAGAACTTTGCTATGTGGTAATGCTTTCTAAACTTGCTCATCATAATTACCATCTGGCATATTGTTAACAATGCACATCTCAGGATTCAGAAATTCTGAGACAAGATCACAAATCTGTATTTTCTACAAACATCATAGATGAATCCTATGACCGCCCACGTTTAGAGATGGTTGCTATGGTGCTTCTCATCAATATTGAATCAATATTAAATAAAAAATAAGCTAACTACAAATTTTGGTTTGGAGGATTAGGGAAATGTGTAGGATTTTGACAGAAATGAGAAAGCCCAGGCTACTGAAGGAAGGGATAACATGTACAAAGGTAAGAGGCTTAATGTGTGGGTTGTGCTTAGGAGTTTCAGTAACAAGAGCTAACATTTACTTTGCACTTCCTGGGACCAGGTACTATCCTGAGTATGGTACCTATATTATCTTACTTAATCTTCGCACACAGTTTTGCGAGGTGGTAGCGTTATTTTTCTCATTTACAGATGCAGAAACTGAAGGGCAAAAAGGGAAAGCAAGTTGTATAAGAGCACACAGGGCCGGGCGCGGTGGCTCACTCTGTAATCCCAGCACTTTGGGAGGCCGAGGCGGGCGGATCACGAGGTCAGGAGATCGAGACCATCCTGACTAACATGGTGAAACCCCGTTTCTACTAAAAATACAAAAAAAAAAATAAATTATCCAGGCGTGGTGGCGGGCACCTGTAGTCCCAGCTACTCAGGAGGCTGAGGCAGGAGAATGGCATAAACCTGTGAGGCGGAGCTTGCAGTGAGCCGAGATCCCGTCACTACACTCCAGCCTGGGCGACAGAGCGAGACTCCATCTCAAAAAAATAGCACACAGCTAGCAAGAGGTCAGGCCAGGATTTGAAATTAGACAACCCAATGCCAGAGCCTGCCTCTCCTAACCCACATGCCACATAGCAAGGGGAAATCATGGGAGGAAATTCTGGAAAGGCAAACTTGGACCAAGCTGGTAATATTAGCTGTCTGCTCTGTTAGAGCACATTCTATGGGCCAGCTTCTCTGTGTGGATTGCATCCCACCCTCGTAACAACCAAATTAAAGTACTGAAGCTCAGGGGGCGTATGGAATTTGGCCAACATAGCCACTCTGTCACAAGGATTAGATTGAAACCTTAGTCTGTCTTTACTGTTCAAATCCTTATTTTTCTATTATTTCACAACTGTCTTACTTCAAATTGTGAGGATCTTAAATACTGTAGCTTCATAATTACTTTAAAGATAATTTATTTCATGCTTATCTGTTCTGTAGGGGGGCAAATCTACTCCCAAAGCCTGAGGAAGCTGAGAGGTTGAAGAAGGCGGCTGAGAAGTCTTGTTTCTTAGAAAGAAACACTTAATAGGGATTTACAAACAGAAGCCATGTCTGAGGGCAAGACAAGATGGTGGATCCCAGCACCATAACCCACTCCAAATCCAGGGCATATATACCACAGGGAAAGACCATGTAGAACAATTGAAGTTGACCTGCTAGGGAAGGGCAAGAATACTATGTCTTGGCATAGAATTTGACTAGGGGCAGGATTTATAGTCAAGGTCGTTTCGACCTATGGGCAGGATTTTTGGTAAGTACATGCTCTTACCCAAGGAGCAGTAGATAAAATAGAAATCTTAGAGGCACTCTCAGAACTGAGGTTAATCAGAAGTCATCATGTGGACTAGCATCCAAGATGGAGTCACTTCAGCCTCCACACCATCATTCATTGAATGAATAGTCATGTAGTCCATGCACTGGGCTAAAGATACAGAACTAAGGAAAACAAAGGTGTAGTCATGTCCTGGTAGGGGTCACAGCCTTGTGTGGAGATAGACACATAAACAATTAATTCTAATAGTAGGAGAGTATTAAAAAAGCACTCTATCTAGAGAACAGGGAGAACTAAATTTTCCCTGAGAGAGCTGAGAATTAGAGATGGTGTCTGAGCACAGACTTAAAGAATAAGCACAAGAGACATGTTGCTTAAGATTATTGGGCCGGGCACGGTGGCTCACACCTGTAATCCCAGCACTTTGGGAGTCTGAGGTGGGCAGATCACGAGGTCAGGAGCTCGAGACCAGCCTGATCAACATGGTGAAACCCCATCTCTACTAAAAGTTCAAAAAATTAGCTGGGTGTGGTTGTGCACACCTGTAATCCCAGCTACTCAGGAGGCTGAGGCAGGAGAATTGGTTGAACCCGGGAGGTGGAGGTTGCAGTGAGCCAAGATTGTGCCACTGCACTCCAGTGTAGCAACAGAGCAAGACTCTGTCTCAAAAAAAAAAAAAAAAAAAAAGATTAATGGTAGGATGAAAAGTTGAAGTTGATTGAGAGGAGGCAAACTATTAGTCTAGTCAGCAGGCAGGAAGCTATTCTGCTAGTTCGGGAATAAGATGAGGGAGACACCGAGATCCTAAATTAAGGCTGTGAGACTAAAGGAGAGAGAAGGAGTGGAGAATATTGTGCACGGTGAACACACAGTTATCAGGTCCTTCTCTGTGTTCTCTCCTGGACTGGAGGATTTATAGAGGAAAAGGGTGTGAGGGTACAAATTTGAATCCTTGTAATTTACTCCCTGATGCAGCAGGTTGACCTCTTGTGCTTAAAACTACTCCACCCAGACTATCTTAATTACTTAATTTAAAGGTCTTTTAGGGTTTGAAGGTTCCCCTCTGGCAAGCAAATGCTTTGGGGAGAGTGATTGATGTCTGGGAGGTAATGAATGAGAGGTCAAGACAAATTTTCCCAAATGTTTAGTTTTGCTAAAGCCTCTGACAGCTTATAAATGAAAATTCTTTGAGAAACTCTTTTATTATAAGTATACTATTTTTATTTCCTTGTTTACATTAAGTAATCAAGACTCAGTTCTGAAAACAAGTACAAGTATTTACATCTTTCCCTTTCCTCATTTTTCCCCTTCTCTGTTCCCCTCCCCCAACAAAGTTGTTCAGAGTCTTCTATGAGTTAAGCATGAGCTGGGTCATTCCTGGTCACAAATTATAGACATGATTGTCTTGAACCCCTGTTCGCAGCCCTATGGGAGTCCAAAACCCACCCTAAGATGACTGCATTCCCAGGAGACTTACAATGTGTTCCAGTTCAAACTCCTGCTTTTCCTCAGTTTGTAGGTTGATTCATCATTGGCAAAACTCGCTTCTTCCTGCTTAATAGGGAGTTCAGTCCCTTTCGCTTCAAGCATGTGGCATAGGACTCATTGAAGACTGAGGGACACAGAAAAGGGTTTATGTTGCAGGAAGACAAATATCTTCAAATCTAAAAAGTCATCCAGCCTTACCATTAACAGCGACTTTTTACTGTCATATTGTCTCACCCAGAACAGACTGCCAGTCACACCACTTTCTTCTCCTCCTCCCAGTGTCTTTTCTCCTCCCTTAAATTCTCCTGTTTGTTTTATGGGAAGGTATCCAGTTCCCAGCAGCCTATTCTCTCAGATCCATTGGATATCAAAATGATCCAAGAGTCCAACAGAACAGCAGGGGCTCTTTATTTAATAGAATCCAGCTTCTTAGATGGGAATTGACGGTTATAAATAGCTGGTCTGCTACTTCTACCCTGTCTACCCATCATTCTCTGCTTCTGTTATTACATGATATCTTATCTTTAGGAGATTCTGTCTCTTGGGAATAAGAGATTTGTAATAAAGATTTGTAAAATGTGGTAAATGGACACCAGGAAAGAAGCAATTTGTACCTAAAGGGAGTTGTGGGGGTTAAGAGGAAGTTATTTTGTTCGTCAGTCCATCCATCCGTCCACCCACCTATCCATTGACAAAAAGATTATCTCCTTGGCTAAACTCTACTCAGGCTCTCCTGAGCTCTTTTCTCAACTAGGTCAACTTTTGGGCTTCTGTGTTCATCTCTGTATTTTACAAATTTACAATAATTCTGCTAAGTCATTTTAACCATAACTGCCTACCCTCGATATATGATTACCCTCAATATCCCCCAGGTGATGTCTGATATCCTGGCCTGCCTTCAGCAAGAATCCTGTTAGGTCAGTTTAGCCAGAATTCTTCCTTACTTCAATGTTTCCTCTCAGTACATTTCCATTCACTGACCTCTCGGCTTCTTAGCTATAAATTGCCACTTTTCCTTGTTGTATTTGGAGTCAAGCCCAATTTCTCTGTCCTTCTTTAAGACCCCCTTGTAGCAGCTCTCCTGTATAGTTATTACAATAGCCTCACTTGACTGCAGTTCACCTTACTGTTCTTAACACATGTCAGAATGAACAATTTTTTTCTTTAACACCAGTCATCCATCCAGCTAACAAACACTGACTGAGAGCTGGCTAAGTGCCAGACACTGCTCTAGCTATTGGGTATATCATGATGAACAAAACAGCAAAGGTCCTGTCCTATTGGAGTTTATATTCTAGTTGGGGGGATATAAAGCTTGTTTCATGACTTGAGGGAAGGATAGAAGTTCTCTGTGTAGGTAAGAGAATCAGGATTCTCCTAACAGAGAGAAGAGAATACATAGAAGCACAAAGGCAAGAAATAGCAAGAATATAACTAAACTGCCAAAAATTTTAGTATAGTTAGCTCATGCCATGTGCAGTAGGAAGGCAAGGATGAGGGAGACGAGGTAGGGCCAGTCATGTCCGCAGCTGGGAGTTTGGGTATTATCCCATGGCAAGGGAAAGGTCTGATAATTTGTGCAATATCTCTGCCTTCCTTCTTCCTGCCACTGTGCCCTCTCCTTCTTCTATTTCAGTCAGATGTGTGCTTGTCATCCCCACCAAATGAGTCAGATAAGATGAGCGTATTAATTTATTTGAGCAGACATATGTCTACATCATTTGGAGAAAAGGCACCAGACCCACTTTGTACTCTCAAATAATGTGATTAGGGCTAGGTCGAAAGCAGCAAACCTCCGCCCCTCCTAATCAGTTCTGCCTGCTTCAGCCCACTTCACTTCTCAGTTTGTCTTCTCAGCAAATTCTTACTTCCTTAACTCCCCACTCCTCAGGCCCTTTTGCCCACCACACACATACTTTGCCCATCTTATAGATTTATAGCTCTCCTGTTCTTGTTATTTGTTACGGCACATTACAATATTCACTGATTTCTATAATGAAGAAGGGATAAATTTTTTAGAATCTCTTTCCCTTTATGTGGGGGAAGTTACTGTAATATGAAATATGATCCAATCCTAATCTCACACCTTACATTCGTGGAATTCCAAAGGCAAGATTTGGACACGAATTTAGAGACTGTTTTGTCCAAATGCTTCATTTTAGAAAAATCTTTTTGTCTCAGAGAAACTTATCTAAAATTAACAAGCTCTGGAGTTAGAAGCAACAGAGGTACATCCTAGTTCCCTTACTCATGGGTGGGTATGTAGGGGTGTGTGTGTGTGTACATGTTTGGGTGTTAAAGGGGATGTGTGGTGGCAGGTCCTGGTCTAGACAGGGAAGTGAAGAAGGTCAGCCACAATCCCATGTACCTGGGCTTTGTGGCTGCTGGCACACTCCTGCAGGAGTTGAGACAGCAGAGGATCCAGGCCATCTGGCCACAACCCCAGCAGCAGGGATCCCTTCCTCTCTGCTCGAGGGTTAAGCTTTGCCATGTTCCTGCTCCTTTCAGTCTCGGCTTTTACTGCTCCTGCTACTTCTATGGACTCAGAAGGTTAATAACTTGAAAGAAACCAACTAATCAGTGTTTATGGCTTCTGCTGACTCTCAGTTTCTTCTGGTTAAGGTTCCTGCCTTCTGGTTCTCTCCGTGGTTCCTTCAGCTTGTGCCCATTGCTAACTCTCTTTCTTTCTGTCTATCCTTCACACCCCTGAAGAGAGAGGGATTGGAGGTTCATTTAGTTTCACGGGTATTTCTTATGGACAAAGTTCTTGTGCCAGACTCTCCTGAAGGCTGCCACCGGGCCTGTGGATCAGTTGTCCTGGGGCCACCCCATGACCAGGGTGGCTATAGTCTGCCTTCATCAGAAGGGACTATGGAGATGGCAGGCCCTAAACGTGTCAAACCTTCTCTCCAAGCAGACTCTGTTAGTGACTATCAGTGACTATGGTGGAGCCTAAATTCAGGCATTCACAGGCCTCATTCGCCCGCTCCCTAGTTCTGCGTATCTCTTCCTCACCAGTGTCCTGCCTCTTAGCTCCTCATTCCCCTGTGGCACCCTGTTGTTTCTCCTCCACTGCAGAGCAAGGCCCCCTCTCCCAGATTTTGGTATTATTGAACAGGATCTACTTAATTAATTATAACTGAAAATGGCTCACTCTGTTTCTTTGGGTATTTACATTTTCAATGATACCTTAAGCTGAACAAATTCTCCTCTAATGTGATTATTTCAGACAGCTAGAAGGAAAGAAAGATTTGGGAGGGAGCACATTTCCCCGGACTACTCCAATTATCATGTAAACAAACAGTCATTTATTCTCTGTGTCAATCAATGCAGTTCCAAACTTCTATTAACTATCTCACTACCACCTCTATTTCTTGATGATGATTGAGACATTAATGATTTTTTTTTTGTGAGACACACAGAATAGGGATGTTGAGACTGGGAGAAATAATCACATTTTATGCTCTAAAAGAGGCTCAGAAGAAACAAAATAAAGGACAGGAAAATCTTTTTATAAGGGGGAAATGTTTCTAATTTAAGGACTCTCAAACTTGCCATCACCCATTGCACTAAAGCAAAGCTAAGTTGTCATTCACGTATCTGGAATTAGTTCTGTATTCTCAAGGAGTTATTCTTTTTTTTTTTTTTTTTTGAGATGGAGTCTCACTCTGTCACCCAGGCTGGAGTGCAGTGGCTGGATCTCAGCTTACTGCAAGCTCCACCTCCCGGGTTTACGCCATTCTCCTGCCTCAGCCTCCTGAGTAGCTGGGACTACAGGCGCCCGCCACCTCTCCCGGCTAGTTCTTTGTATTTTTTAGTAGAGACAGGGTTTCACCGTGTTAGCCAGGATGGTCTCGATCTCCTGACCTCGTGATCCGCCTGTCTTGGCATCCCAGGGATTACAGGCTTGAGCCACCGCACCCGGCCAGGAGTTATTCTTTAGTCAATAATTATTATTCTAGTGTCTACTATAGACTGGGTGATATTCAAGAAATGTCAATTAGTATCTTATACTGAGTAAGGAGCAGCCATGGAGATACTCATTGTAAATATTTTTATTTTTACATTCATTTGCATTTGTCTTAAATGAAATAGAGAATATGTTTATGTACATGTGTGGGTATATATTTATTAAGTCTATCTTAACTTCAAGTTATATTAGCAAGATTTTATATAAATAAACATGTAAAAGATGTCATTCTCAAAAGATAGTATTCTAGTGACTATATAATCTATCATTTCAGTAGACATGATCATTGCCCCTGTTAATATTAGTGTAGTTTTAATATTTTCACTATTGCAATGATGCTACAATTATCCTTCTATATCAATCATTATTTACATTGATTATTATTCCTTAGAATAGATTCCCAGATCTGGAAGTACTGGGCTGAAAAGCATGAAGGTTTTTAAAATAAGAAAGTTATCTTTGATGTTAGTTGTAAAGAAGCTGCAATGGCAGACATAGAAGCAATGCCAGAACCTTCTTCTCAAGTCTGGAGAAAAACGCATTAGTAGTATTGAGTTTTCTCCATCACGGGAAGGAAGTCTACTTTTTTTTTTTTTTTT
>NW_016813121.1:538263-570295 GCF_001698545.2 Rhinopithecus bieti | reverse complement strand
AGCCAGGATGGTCTTGATCTCCTGACCTCGTGATCCACCCGTCTCGGCCTCCCAAAGTGCTGGGATTATAGGCTTGAGCCACCGCGCCCGGCCGGAAGTCTACTTTTAAGAAGTGACTTCCAGCTCATGCCTGTAATCCTGTAATCCCAGCACTTTGGGACTCTGAGGAGGGTGGATCACCTGAAGTCAGGAGTTCAAGACCAGCCTGGGCAACATGGTGAAACCCCATCTCTGCTAAAAATACAAAAATTAGCTAGGCCTGGTGGTAATCCCAGATATTCAGGAGGCTGAAGAATGAGAATGGCTTGAACCCAGGAGGAATAGGTTGCAGTGAGCCGAGATTGTGCCATTGCATTCCAGCCTGGGCGACAGAGTGAGACTCCATTTAAAAAAACAAAATAAAATATGTGACCTTCACTTTAGCCTACACTTTTTTGTTCAAGAAACATGTAACTGGGGTTTGGAGTCCTTTAATATCATTAACCACCTTCCACTGCCACATTAACAGTATCCTCCTGTCAGTCGACTCTGTCTACTCTTAGGATAAAATCCCGAGGCCTTTCATGACTTGAAACATCCACATAATCTGGCCCCTGCCTGCCTTTCCAGCCATGTTGTGACATTCTCCCCTTCCTTAGTCTGCAACCACACACTCCTCCTTCAGTTCCTGAGTGTGCCAACCTCTCTCAAAGGCCTTAGTCTAGTCATTTCTGTCTGGAATGTTTTCCCCTCATGATCTTTACATGGTCTAGCTCTTTCTTTTCCTACAGAACTCAAGTATTTTTTCTCTATTCTTTTTTTTTTTTTTTTTTTTAATTTCAGCAGCTTTTTGGGAACAGGTGGTGTTTGGTTACATGAATAAGTTCTTTGGTGGTGATTCCTGAGATTTTGGTGCACCCATTACCTGAGCAGTATACACCGTACCAAATGTGTAGTCTTTCATCCCTCACCACCCCATCCTTTCCCCCGTGTTCCCAAATTCCACTGTACCATTCTTATGCCTTTGCATCCTCATAGCTTAGCTCCCACTTGTGAGTAAGAACATGTTTAGTGTTCCATTCCTGAGTTACTTCACTTAGAATAATGGTCTCCAACTCCATCCAGGTTGCTGCAAATGCTATTATTTTGCTCGTTTTTAAGGCTGAGTAGTATTCTACTGTATCTGTATATACCACAATTTATTTACCCACTTGATTGATGGGCATGTGAGCTGGTTCCATATTTTTGCAATTGCAAATTGTGCTGCTATAAACATGCATGTACAAGTATCCTTTCTGTATAAGGACTTCTTTTCCTCTGAGTAGAAACTCAGGAGTAGGATTACCGGATCAAATGGAAGTTCTACTTTTAGTTCTTTAAGGAATTTCCAGAGTTTTCCATAGTGGCTGTACTAGTTTACATTCCCACCAGCAGTGTAAAAGTGTTCCCTTTTCACTGCATCCATGCTAACCTCTATTACTGTTGTTTGATTTTTGGACTATGGTCATCCTTGCAGGAGTAAGGTGGTATCACATTGTGGTTTTGATTTGCATTTCCCTGATCATTAGTGATATTGAGCATTTTTCATATGTTTGCTGGCCATTTGTATATCTTTTTTTATGCAAATTATCTATTCAGGTCTTAGCTCACTTTTTGATGGAATTGTTTGGTTTTATCTTGCCGATTTGTTTGAGTTCCGTGTAGATTCTGGATATTAGTCCTTTGTCAGATGTATGGATTATGAAGATTTCTCCTAGAGTAAACATGCCTGTTTACTCTGCTGATTGCTTCTTTTGTTATACAGAAGCTTTCAGTTTCGTTAAGTCCCATGTATCTATCTTTGTTTTTGTTGCATTTGCTTTTGGATTCTAGGTCATGAAGTCTTTGCCCAAGCCAATGTCTAGAAGGGTTTTCCCCATGTTATCTTCTAGAATTTTTATGGTTTCAGGTCTTAGATTTAAGTCTTTGATCCATCTTGAATTGATTTTTGTATAAGGTGAGAGATGAGAATCCAGTTTTATTCTTCTACATGTGGCTTGGCAATTATCGCAGCACCATAAACTCTGAAATCCCTGGAGACCAGCACAGTGACTAGCATGTAGTAGTAGACACTTGATAACTATTTGACATTACATTTCTAGTGAATTTTACCAGTTGTGGCACTGGGACAAAGTGTCCCATAAGATGAGATATTCAATCTAAAGCCAGATTTTAAAGGGAGAAACTTGGCCTTCAGGCCCAAGGTTGAAGTTGATCTGTGTTACCTGGTGTGGTAGCTAAACAACGTCCCCAAAAAGACATCCATGTCCTAATTCCTAGAACCTGTGAATATCTCAGAATGAAACACTGAGGTTTGCTTGGCCAAACAGCCAGTCAACAGCCCACCCCAGGGTTGGGGTAGCTGTGACCTAGGTGTAAAGACCTAAACTCCAATTTTTAAGTGCCTGTCTCAGAAGAAGTCTGAACTGCAGAAGGCACAGCATCCACTGAAGCCCAAATAAAACCAGTAGAAGAACCTTTGTGATTACATTTATGGCCCACTGGATAATCCAGGACAGTCTCCCCATCTCAAGGCTCTTTACTCAGTTATACCTTTGTTATATACCTCAGTTAAAGTCTCTTTGGCCATATAAGATCAGATGCTCAACTCAAATCTGGGTATAAATCTGAAATGGACTTCAACATGTGCTCTCTGTGAGCTGGTTGTTAGAGAGTGGCCTAGAGTAATTGAAACAACATAGATGATGGCATCAGCCTTTGGTTTGAATCTAAGATTAGGCATTTACTAACTAGCTGCGTGGCCTTGGACCAGTCATCTAACCTAGCTGAAATATAGTTTCCTTACCTGAAAAATGTCAGTAATATCTACCATGCAAGATAGTTGTGGAGATTGGAAAGTCTATTAATAATGTGCTGAGTACATAGTAGCTTTGCAAAGTGGTGATTATTATTATTACTGGGGTCTCTTCCAGGAAACCATTGCTAGAGTCATGGATCAGGGACTAAGATTTGTCTTAGGTTGGTGTGCCTGCTCCCCGACCCCAAATACCAAAGAAAGAAGCAGATATCAGAAAGGGAGATACTAAGGGATTATGTCCATTACTCTGCCCCCTCCCCTACTCCCGGTCTCAAACCCTTTTCAGCACCATCAGGCAAACCATAAAATAGGAAATATGTGTATTTCCTCACCTGGTAGAAAGCCTATGAAACTTCTGTGCAAAAAGTTACCTTTCAGTCCCATTTTCTTCACCTCTAAAATAAGGTTAATAATAGTACCTCCCATACAAGATTACTGTAAACACAGAAATTAGATAATGCATGTAAAACACATACCAAGGAACCTGGTATAAGGTAAGTGCTCGATCAATGTTAGTGGCAATGGGATCCTGGAGGTGCTAATAATGAGGAGAAGGATGGTGATGATGATAATTCAATGAGAGTGGCTAGTTTTCCTGGTTAAATTCAGCAGACACCTTGGCAATTGACAGCTCTCACATGGCCTTAAGGCAGAAAATTCTCTCTCTCTCTCTCTCTCTCTCTCTCTCTCCCTCCTTAAAACAACACAAATTTATTCTCTTAACAGTTTTAGGGGTCAGAAATTCGAAATCAGTCTCACTGGGCTACAGTCAAGGCATAGGCTGGGCTGCATTCTGCTGGAGGCTCTAGGGGAGAATCTCTTTCCTTGCTTTTTTCAGCTTCCAGAAGCCACCTACATTCCTGGCTTCATAGCTTTCCTCCTCTGTCTTCAAAGGGCATCACTCTTACTGCTGCTTCCATCAACATATCTTCTTCTTCCTTTGACCTTCTGTCCCCCGTCTTATAAGAACCCTTGTGATTACATTTACAGTCCACTAGATAACCCAGGATAACCCAGGACAATCTCATCTCAAGATCCTAAGCTCAGTTACACCTGCAAAGTCTCCTCAACTCAGTTATACCTGCAAAGTCTCCTTGGCTATATAAAGTAACATTCATGGGATCTGGCCATTTAAGATGTGAATATTTTAGGGGGAAGTTATTCAGTTTACCACAACCATCCATGGCCTGTGCCCACTTCCACACTTCCTCAGGTAGACTTCAAAATCTGTCTTTGTGAATCTTCCACTGCATACACCCTTAACACACTTGCCCTTCCCTCTTTCTGTTGTAAGCTTCACCCCTGGGTAACCTAGCCCTCCACCTACTACAGGTCTGCACCCAGGCAGCTCAACAAGTCTGGACTGAAACACAATTGTGCCAGTGTGTCCCACCTGACATTTTAAACCCCAGATCTCAGGCAGGTTCTCAGTGCTAAGGCAGAATTCTTGACATAGGCAGGGCACAGACAGGCTGGGGTGAGGTAGAATAATTCAGGCTTGAGATAATTCACAAAGCCAATGAATGACAGATAGGAAGGGTTAAACAGGGGTAGGAAAATCCCATTTGGATTTAAAAAATGAATTTTGAGGAACATTTGCTCTGATTGTGAAGACTTTGTGTGTGAAGACTTCTTGGTGATGAAATTCTAAGGCAAAAAAATATTGTGCAGTCAGCCCAAAACAAAGGAATCAATTCTAAGTCTGCTAAGAAGCTTGTGGGAAAAGGTCTTGTAAGTACAAGGCTTAACTTCTTGTGGGGGAAGACAGAAAATGATAAGATAAACACAGAAAGAAAAAATGTAATGCCAGGTAGAGAAAAATGCTGATAACGGCAAAATAGGAAAGTGGATGGAGAATGACACGGATTGCTCTTTTAGAAGGGGGGCCAGAGAGGGCTTCTCTGAAGTGATGACTGTGAGTGCAGAACACAGTGAAGGAGTGAAAAGAGAGGTTGGCAGGCAGAGAGAACAGCAAGTGCAAAATCCTCCAGGCAGGGTTTGTTTGGCAAGTTTAAGGAACAGAATGGAAGTCAGTGTGGCTGGAGCAGAGTGAGCACAGAAGGGAGTGATACATGAAGTTGGAGGGGATTCCAGAGGTCACACCATGGAGGGGCTTTGAGGACTTCACGTCATTGTTTGGCTGCTCCTTTGATGTGGGAGACAGATGCCCTTCTCCCTGTATCCACTGGAGAGTCATACTGCATTCAGCAATAGCCTGCTCATGTGTCACCTCTGCCGAGAAGCCCTCTGGTATCTCCTAGAGGCATTACTGACAGGCCTCCTGCATTCTCGCCTGGCTCTGGGAGTATATTATGGAAAATCAAGTGTTTTTCTTACACACCCAATATAGAATGCGTCACCTCTGGTCACCAGAATGTGTGTGGGGATTTTTTTTCTCACATACCAAAAGCAATTTTCCAGCGAACACTGTTAAAGCAAACTAAATATGGGCTGAGAAGGACTCCGTAATTTTATATTTGAGACCTGGTGGATGAAGTGTAACCTTGTTAAGATAAGCAGACAAGACTGAAAACCTAACTTAGGAGTATGTGCCTGTAACAATAGCTGAGTCTTGACCAATCCCAGAGGCCATACTGCAACCACTCATAGACTGCTAAGTGTTCGAACTGTGTTCAAATAAGGCAAACACCAACCTGTAACCAATCCAGCTGTTTCCCTACCTCACTTCTGATTTCTGTACGTCACTTCCCTTTTTTGTCTGTAAATTTCTTCTGACCATGAGGCATGCTTGGAGTCTCTGAATCTGCTGAGTCTGAGGGCGGCCCTATTCGAGAATCATTCATTGCTCAATTAAACTCCTTTAAATTTAATTCAGCTGAAGTTTTTCTTTTAACACCACCAACTGGGTGTCTTATAATTTAATTCAATAATGACACTATCTACCTGGAATTAGAGTCAGATTTCACAGGTTAAGAGTGCAGTGCCACAAAACCGCCCTCCAACTTCAGATGCCCGTCACAACTAGTAGGTCACCTATACTTCTGACCAAATGGCTGTAAATCAGAGTTCCTCCTCCTTGAGTTTGATTAATTTGCTAGAGGCTTACAGAACTCAGGGAAACACCCTACTTCATCTACCCATTTATTATAAGGGATATTACAAAAGATACAGATGAAGAGCCAGATGGAGGAGATACATACACAGGGCAAGGCGTGTGGGAAGGGACACAGAGTTTCCAGGCCTTTTCTGGGCAGGAGCCTCTACCTATTCAGCCACCTGGAGGCTCTCTAAACCATGGTCCCTTTGGATTTATGTTGAAGCTTCATTACATAGATATAATTGATTACATTTCTGGTCATCGAGGATCCATTCAACCTTCAGCCCCTCTTGCCTCCTCTGAGATCAGGGGATGGGGCTTAAAGTTTCAACCTTTAGTCATACGATTCGTTCCCCTGGCAAACAGCTTCCATCCTGAGGCTATCCAGAAGCCCACCAAAAGTTGCCTGCCTCACTAGAACAAAAGATGCTCCTATTACCCAGGAAGTTCTGAAGGATTTAGGAGCTCTGTATCAGACACTCCTATCACTCAGGAAATTACAAAGGGTTTAGAAGCTCTGTGTCAGGAACTAGGGTCAAAGACCAAATATTAGAACAAAAGATTCTCCTAGCACCTCTATCTACAAGATAGAGCACTTCTATCCAATCAGGAGCAGAGACCAAACACATGTTTCTAACTAGATGGCAGTATCGCAAGTCCCTTACCTTGGGGGACATTAACACTTCTCAAGATCACAGTCTCTGGATAGGACAAAGTTACCTTCCTGTGAGAGTTGAAATGATCCATCCCTCTCCAAGCCCCAGTATCTGAGTCACCACCATGTAATAGGATCTTTTAGAGGATTTGTTTTCTCCTCCTTTATTTGAAAAGCAATTTTGCTTCCTTCTCCATTGTCTGGTTCTGTTTACATCTCATATTTTTGCCTTTTTACATAATTCACATTCTTGGCATTTGGGGTGGTAAGGAGTTCACAAGTATAGGAGGGGTCAGGTAGGAGGAGGGGTGAGAGAAGAGGGAGGAGCTTGGACAAAGAAGCTGAGAGCATAAGATCAAAAGAAGAGTAAAGAAATAAAATAGAAAAAAAGAAGGGGCAGTCTGATCCCTGGAAAGTCATCTCTCACGCCATTGCTGTCCATGGGAGTGGGCCTCCTTGACCTGCCTGCTGTAGCTACAATGCAAGAGGGCTGGGGGGCTCATATTTGAGGATATGAAGGGTGAAAATAAGCCTCGTGTTTTAAATGCAGTCATTAAACTGGTTAACATTAAGGACTAAAAAGGCAAAACCCAATGTTAAAAATAATAAAGATAATATATAACTTTTTTTTTGATGGATCTCATCACTCTGATGTATTTTTTTTATTATTATTATACTTTAAGTTCTAGGGTACATGTGCACAACATGCAGGTTTGATATATAGGTATACATGTGCCATGTTAATTTGCTGCACCAATAAACTCGTCATTTACATTAGGTGTTTCTCCTGATGCTATCCCTTCCCAAGCCCCCCACCCCCAACAGGCCCCGGTGTGTGATGTTCCCCGCCCTGTGTCCAAGTGATCTCATTGTTCAATTCCCACCGATGAGTGAGAACATGCAGTGTTTGGTTTTCTGTTGCTGTGTTAGTTTGCTGAGAATGATGGTTTCCAGCTTCTTCCATGTCCCTGCAAAGGACATGAACTCATCCTTTTTTATGGCTGTGTAGTATTCCATGGTGTATCTGTGCCACATTTTCTTTTTTTTCTTCCATATCTTGGCTTTTATTAATAATGCTGCAAAGAACATGGGAGTTCAAATATTTTTCAACATATTGATTGTATTTGCTTTGTACATATACCCATGAGTGGGATTGCTGAATAACATAGTTCTTTTTTTTTTTATACTTTAAGTTCTAGGGTACATGTGCACAATGTGCAGGTTTGTTACATATATATACATGTGCCATGTTGGTGTGCTGCACCCATTAACTCGTCATTTACATTAGGTATATCTCCTAATGCTATCCCTCCCTCTTCCCTGCACTCCACAACAGGCCCTGGTGTGTGATGTTCCCCTTCCTGTGTCCAGGTGTTCTCGTTGTTCAATTTCCACCTATGAGCGAGAACATGTGGTGTTTGGTTTTTTTGTCCTTGTGATAGTTTGCTGAGAATGATGGTTTCCAGCTTCATCCATGTCCCTACAGAGGACTTGGACTCATCCTTTTCTATGGCTGCATATTATTCCATGGTGCATATGTGCCACATTTTCTTAATCCAGTCTATCATTGATGGGCATTTGGGTTGATTCCAAGTGTTTGCTTTTGTGAACAGTGCTGCAATAAACATACATGTGCATGTGTGTTTACAGTAGCATGACTTACAATCCTTTGGGTGTATACCCAGTAATCGGATGGCTGGGTCAAATTGTATTTCTAGCTCTAGATCCTTGAGGAATTGCCACACTGTCTTCCACAATGGTTGAACTAATTTACACTCCCACCAACAGTGTAAAAGCATTCCTATGTTTCCACATCCTCTCCAGCATTTGTTGTTTCCTCACTTTTTAATGATTGCCATTCTAACTGGCATGAAATGGCATCTCATTGTGGTTTTGATTTGCATTTCTCTGATGACCAGTGATAATGAGCATTTTTTCAATGTGTCTGTTGGCTACATAAATGTCTTCTTTTGAGAAGTATCTGTTTATATCCTTTGCCCACTTTTTGATGGGGTTGTTTTTCTTGTAATTTGTTTGAACTCTTTGTAGATTCTGGATATTAGCCCTTTGTCAGATGGGTAGATTGCAAAAACTTTCTCCCATTCCGTAGGTTGCCTGTTCACTCTGATGGTGGTTTCTTTTGCCGTGCAGAAGCTCTTTAGCTTAATTAGATCCTATTTGCCAATTTTGGCTTTTGTTGCAATTACTTTTGGTGTTTTAGTCATGAAGTCCTTGCCCGTGCCTATGTCCTGAATGGTATTGCCGAGGTTTTCTTCTAGAGTTCTTATGGTTTTAGGTCTAACATTTAAGTCTTTAATCCATCTTGAATTAATTTTTGTATAAGGTATAAGGAAGGGATCCAGTTTCAGCTTTCTGCATATGGCTAGCTAGTTTTCTCAGCATGATGTATTAAATAGGGAATCCTTTCCCCATTGCTTGTTTTCATCAGGTTTGTCAAAGATCAGAGGTTGTAGATGTGTGGTGTTATTTCTGAGGCCTCTGTTCTGTTCCATTGGTCTATATATCAGTTTTGGTACCAGTACCATGCTGTTTTGGTTACTGTAGCCTTGTAGTATAGTTTGAAGTCAGGTAGCGTGATGCCTCCAGCTTTGTTCTTTTTGCTTAGGATTGTCTTGGCAATGCAGGTTCTTTTTGGTTCCATATGAACTTTAAAGTAGTTTTTCCAACTCTGTGAAGAAAGTCTTTGGTAGCTTGATAGGGATGGCATTGAATCGATAAATTACCTTGGGCAGTATGACCATTTTCATGATATTGATTCTTCCTGTCCATGAGCATGGAATATACTTACATTTGTGTGTATCCTCTTTTACTTCACTGAGCAGTGGTTTGTAGTTCTCCTTGAAGAGGTCCTTCACATCCCTTGTAAGTTGGATTCCTAGGTATTTTATTTTCTTTGTAGCAATTGTGAATGGGAGTTCACTCATGATTTGGCTCTCTGTTATTGGTGTATAGGAATGCTTGTGATTTTTGCACACTGATTTTGTATCCTGAGACTTTGCTGAAGTTGCTTATCTGCTTAAGGAGATTTGGGGCTGAGACAATAGGGCTTTCTAAATATACAATCATGTCATCTGCAAACAGGGACAATTTGACTTCCTCTTTTCCTAATTGAATACCCTTTATTTCTTTATCTTGCCTGATTGCCCTGGCCAGAACATCTAACATTATGTTTAATAGGCATGGTGAGAGAGGGCATCCTTGTCTTGTGTCAGTTTTCAAAGAGAGTGCTTCCAGTTTTTGCCCATTCAGTGTGATATTGGCTGTGGGTTTGTGACAAATAGCTCTTATTATTTTGAGATACGTTCCATCAAAACCTAGTTTATTGAGAGTTTTTAGCATGAAGGTTGTTGAAATTTGTTGTAGGCCTTTTCTGCATCTATTGAGATAATCATGTGGTTTTTGTCATTGGTTCTGTTTATGTGATGGATTACGTTTATTGATTTGCATATGTTGAACCAGCCTTGCATCCCAGGAATAAAGTTGACTTGATTGTGGTGGATAAGCTTTTTGATGTGCTGCTGGATTTGGCTTGCAAGTATTTTATTGAGGATTTTCACATCGATGTTCATCAGGGATATTGGTCTAAAATTCTCTTTTTTTGTGTGTGTCTCTGTCAGGCTTTGGTATCAGGATAAAGCTGGCCTCATTTTATGAGTTAGGGAGAATTCCCTCTTTTTCTATTGATTGGAATAGTTTCAGAAGGAATGGTCCTCTTTGTACCTCTGGTAGAATTCGGCTGTGAATCCATCTGGTCCCGCACTTTTTTTGGTTGGTAGGCTATTAATTATTGCCTCAATTTCAAAGCCTGTTGTTGTTCTATTCAAAGATTCAACTTCTTTCTGGTTTAATCTTAGGAGGTTGTATGTGTCCAGGAATTTATCCATTTCTTCTAGATTTTTAAATTTATTTGTGTAGAGGTGTTTACAGTATTCTCTGATGGTAGTTTGTATTTCTGTGGGGTCTGTGGTGATATCCCGTTTATCATTTTTTATTGCATCTATTTGATTCTTCTCTCTTTTCTTCTTTATTAGTCTTGCTAGCGGTCTATCAATTTTGTTGATCTTCTCAAAAAACAAGCTCCCGGATTCATTGATTTTTTGAAGGGTTTTTTGGTATCTCTATCTCTTTCAGTTCTGCTCTGATCTTAGTTATTTCTTGCCTTCTGGTAGCTTTTGAAAATGTGTGCTCTTGCTTCTCTAGTTCTTTTCATTGTGATGTTAGGGTGTCAATTTTAGATGTTTCCTGCATTCTCTTGTGGGCATTTCGTGCTATAAATTTCCCTCTAAACACTGCTTTAAATGTGTCCCAGAGATTCTGATACATTGTGTCTTTGTCCTCATTGGTTTCAAAGAACATCTTTATTTCTGCCTTCATTTTATTATTTATCCAGCAGTCATTCAGGAGCAGGTTGTTCGGTTTCCATGTAGTTGTGCAAGGTTTTGACTGAGTTTCTTAATCCTGAGATCTAATTTGATTGCACTGTGGTCTGAGAGATAATTTGTCGTGATTTCTGTTCTTTTATATTTGCTGAGGAGTGCTTTACTTCCAATTATGTGGTCAATTTTAAAATAAGTGCAATGTGGTGCTGAGAAGAATGTATATTCTGTTGATTTGGGATGGAGAGTTCAGTAGATATCTATTAGGTCTGCTCGTTGCAGTGCTGAGTTCAAGTCCTAAATATCCTTGTTAACCTTCTGTCTTAATGATCTGTCTAATATTGACAGTGGGATGTTACAGTCTCCCATTATTATTGTGTGGGAGTCTAAGTCTCTTTATAGGTCTCTAAGGACTTGCTTTATGAATCTGGGTGCTTCTCTATTGGGTGCATATATATTTAGGATATTTGACTCTTCTTGTTGAATCGATCCCTTTACCATTAGGTAATGGCCTTCTTTGTCTCTTTGTTGGTTTAAAGGCTGTTTTATCAGAGACTAGGATTGCAAGCCCTGTTTTTCTTTTTGCTTTCCATTTGCTTGGTAGATCTTCCTCCAGCCCCTTATTTTGAGCCTATGTGTGTGTCTGCACATGAGATGGGTCTCCTGAATACAGCATGCTGATGGGTCTTGACTCTTTATGCAATTTGCCAGTCTGTGTCTTTTAATTGGGGCATTTAGCCCATTTCCATTTAAGGTTAATATTATGTGTGAGTTTGATCCATCGTTATGACGTTAGCTGGTTATTTTGCCCATTAATTGATGCAGTTTCTTCATAGCATCAATGATCTTCACAATTTGGCGTGTTTTTGCACTGGCTGGTACTGGTTGCTTCTTTTTATGTTTAGTGCTTCCTTCAGGAGCTCTTGTAAGGCAGGCCTGGTGGTGACGAAATCTCTCAGCATTTGCTTGTCTGTAAAGGATTTTATTTCTGCTTCACATATGAAGCTTAGTTTGGCTGGATATGAAATTCTGGGTTGAAAATTGTTTTCTAAGAATATTGAATAAGAATGTTGAATATTGGCCCCCACTCTCTTCTGGCTTATAGTATTTCTATCAAGAGATCTGCTGTTAGTCTGATAGGCCTCCCTTTGTGGGTAACCCGACCTTTCTCTCTGGCTGCCCTTAACATTTTTCCTTCATTTCAACCTTGATGAATCTGACAATTATGTGCCTTGGGGTTGCTCTTCTTGAGGAGTATCTTTGTGGTGTTCTCTGTATTTCCTGAATTTGAATGTTGCCCTGCCTTGCTAGGTTGAAGAAATTCTCCTGGATAATATCCTGAATAGCGTTTTCCAACTTGGTTCCATTCTCCCCATCACTTTCAGGTACACCAATCAAACGTAGATTTTTGTCTTTTCACATAGTCCCATATTTCTTGGAAACATTGTTCATTTCTTTTTAATCTTTTTTCTCTAACCTTGTCATCTTGCTTTATTTCATTAATTTGATCTTCAATCACTGATACCCTTTCTTCCACTTGATCACATCAGCTCTTGAAGCTTATGCATGCATTACAAAATTCTCGTGCCATGGTTTTCAGCTCCATCAGGTCATTTAAGGTCTTCTCTACACTGTTTATTCTAGTTAGCCATTCATCTAACCTTTTTTCAAGGTTTTTATCTTCCTTGCAATGATTTCAAACATGCTCCTTTAGCTTGGAGAAGTTTGTTATTACTGACCTTCTTAAGCCTACTTCTGTCAGCTCATCAAAGTCATTCTCTGTCCTGTTTCGTTCTGTTGCTGGCGAGGAGCTGTGATCCTTTAGAGGAGAAGAGACACTCTGGTTTTTAGAATTTTCAGCTTTTCTGCTCTCATTTCTCCCCATCTTTGTGGTTTTACCTACCTGTGGTCTTTGATGTTGGTGACCTACAGATGGGGTTTTGGTGTAGATGTCCTTTTTGTTGATGTTGATGCTATTCCATTCTGTTTTTTAGTTTTCCTTCTAACAGTCAGGTCCCTCAGCTGCAGGTCTGTTGGAGTTTGCTGGAGGTCCACTCCAGACCCTGTTTGCCTGGGTATCACCAGCAGAGACTGCAGAACAGCAAATATTGCTGCCTGATCCTTCTACTGGAAGCTTCGGCCCAGAAGGGCACCTGCCTATATGAGGTATCTGTTGGCCTCTGCTCAGAGGTGTCTCCCAGTTAGGCTATGTGGGGATCAGGGACCCACTTGAGGAGGTAGTCTGTCCCTTCTCAGAGCTCAAACACTGTGCTGGGAGAACCACTTCTCTCTTCAGAGCTGTCAGACAGGGACATTTAAGTCTGCAGAAGTTGTCTGCTGCCTTTTGTTCAGCTATGCCCTGTCCATCAAAGTGGAGTCTATAGAGGCAGTAGGCCTTGCTTAGCTGCAGTGCCTCCACCCAGTTCGAGCTTCCTGGACGCTTTGTTTACCTACTCAAGCCTTAGCAATGGTGGACACCCCTCTCCCAGCCAGGCTGCCACCTTGTAGTTAGATCTCAGACTGCTGTGCAAAGAGTGAGCATGGCTCCATGGGCATGGGACCCACCGAGCCAGGCATGGGGGAGTCTCCTTGTCTGCCAGTTGCTAAGACCTTGGGAAAAGTGCAGTATTTGGGTGGAAGTGTCCCATTTTTCTAGGTACAGTCTGTCACAGCTTACCTTGGCTAGGAAGGGGAAATCCCTGACCCCTTGCACTTCCTGGGTGAGGTGATGCCCTGCCCTGATTCAGCTTGCCCTCAGTGGGCTGCACCCACTGTCCAACCAACCAGTCCCACTGAGATGAACCAGGTACCTCAGTTGGAAATGCACAAATCACTCATCTTCTGCGTTGATCATGCTGGGAGCTGCAGACCAGAGCTGTTCCTATTCGGCCATCTTGGGACCAATTGACCCACTCTGGTGTATTTTTAAAAAACAGTATAAGGCCAGGCACAGTGGCTCACACCTGTAATCCCAGTACTTTGGGAGACTGAGGCAGAAGGATCACTTGAGGCCAGGAGTTCAAGACCAGCCTGAGCAACATAGGGAGTCTACATCTCTGCAAAAATTTTTAAAATTTAGCTGAGCATGGTGACTCATGCCTGTGGTCTCAGCTACTGTGGAGGCTGAAGTCGGAGGATTGCTTGGGCCTAGGAGTTTGAGGCTGAAATAAACTGTTACTGAGCCACTGTACTCCAACCTGGGCAACAGAGCAAGACCCCGACTCAAGACAAAAACAAACAAACAAATGAAGGGCACAAATTTGCCAGTTAGGCAGACCTGAGTTCAAGGTTTTCTTTTTTTTCCTTTTAAAATTTATTTATTTATTTGTAGAGGCAGGGTCTCAATATGTTGACCAGACTGGTTTTCCACTCCTGGCCTCAAGTGACTCCCCCCTGTCTTGGCCTCCCAAAGTGCTAGGATTACAGATTTGAGCCACTGCACTGAGGCTTAAATATATTTGTTATTAAATGACAGATAAAATTGTATGTATTTTTATTTACAACATGATATTTTGAAGTATATATATACACACACATATATGTGTATATGTATGCATGTGTATATATACATATATGATACATGTACATATATGTGTGTGTATATATATACGCACACACACACAAGCATGCACACATGTATATACACAGTGGAATGACTAAATCCAGCTAATGAACATGCATGACCTCACAAAGCTGTCATTTTTGTGAAGATACACATTCACACTCAGCGTTTTTCAGGAGTGCCATATATTAATAACTGTAGTCGCTGTGTTGTACAATTGATCTCTTGAACTTATTCCTCCTATCTAAATGAAATTTTGTATTCCTTTACCAACATTCTCCAATCCACCCTCCCCCACTAC
The DNA here is from genome assembly GCF_001698545.2 of Rhinopithecus bieti. NCBI lineage: Eukaryota > Metazoa > Chordata > Mammalia > Primates > Cercopithecidae > Rhinopithecus > Rhinopithecus bieti. The sequence goes on along the minus strand of NW_016813121.1, from coordinate 555,486 downwards.
TCAAGGCCCTGGTAACTTCTATAACTTTCCACTTACATGAGATCAACTTTTTTAAGTTCCACATATGGGTGAGATCATGCAGTATTTGTCTTTCTGGGCCTGATTTATTTACCATAATGTCCTCCAGCTTCATTTGTGTTGCTGCAAATGATAAGATTTTCTTCTTTTTTATGACTTAATAGTTTTCCATTATGTGCATTTATTTTCTTTATGTGTTCATCCACTGATGGACACTTAGGTTGATTCCATATCTTGGCTATTGTGAATAATGCTGCAATAAACATGGGAGGGCAGACATCTCTTCAACACATCGATTTCATTTCCTTTGGATATATACCCAGTAGTGGCATTGCTGGTACATAGAGTCATTCTATGTTCAGTTTTTTAGGGAACCTCCGTGCTGTTTTCCATAATGACTGTGCTGATTTACATTCCCACCAGCAGTGTGCAATGGTTTCCTTCCTCCACATCCCAGCCAACATTTGTAATCTTTTGTCTTTTTGATGCTAGCCCTTCCAACAGGTGTAAATTGATGTCTCACTGCAGTTTTAATTTGCATTTTTCTGATGATGTTGAGTATTTTTTTCATATGCCTGCTGGTCATTTGTATGTCTTAAGAAATACCTGTTCAGATCTTTTGACCATTTTAAGTTGGGTTGTTTGTTTTCTTGCTATTGAGTTGTTTGAGGTCCTTAGATATTTTGGATATAAACCCTTATCAGATGCATAGTTTACAAATATTTTCTCCTATTCTGTAGGCTGTTTCTTCACTCTGTCGATTGTTTCCTTGGCTGTGCAGAAGCTTTTTAGCTTGATATATCCCATTTGACTGTCAATTTTTGCTTTTGTTGCCTTTACTTTTGAGGTCATATCCAAAAAGCCATCACCCAGACCAATGTCATGAGACTTTCCCCTAAGTTTTCTTCTAATAGTTATATAATTTCAGGTCTTACATTTTAGTGTTTCATCCATTTTGAGTCTACTTTTGTATATGATATGGGATAATAATCTAATTTTATTCTTCTGCATAAGGATATTCCATTTTCCCAGCATCACTTATTGAAAAGAGTGCTCTTTCCCCTTGTGTGTTCTTGGTACCTTTGTCAAAAATCAGTTGCCTGTAAATACATGGATTTATTCCTGGGCTCTCTATCCTGTTTCATTGGTCTGTATGTCTGTTCTTGTGCCAATACCATGCTCTTTTCATTACTATCTCTTTGTAGTGTAATTTTGAAGTCAGGTAGTGTGATATCTCCAGCTTAGTTCTTTTCGTTCAAGACTGCTTTGGCTATTTGGGATCTTTTGTGGTTCTGTATGAATTTTAGGACTGTTTTTTGCTATTTTAGTGAACAACGTCCTTGCTATTTTGAGAGGGATTGCACTGAATCTGTAGAATGCTTTGGGTAGTGCAGACATTTTAACAATATTAATTCTTCCAGTCCATAGAATATATTTTCATTTATTGATGTCTTCTTCAATGTCTTTTATCAAGGTTTTATAGTTTTCAGTGTAGAAGTCTTCAACCTCTTTTGTTCAACTATTCATAACTTTTCTTGTAGCTATCATAAATGGGATTTTCTTGTTTTTCAGGCAGTTTGCTGTTAGTGTGTAGAAATGCTGTATGTTGATTTCATATACTGCAACTTTACTGAATTCATTTATTGGCTTTAACTTTTTAATGGTGTCCTTAAAATTTTCTATATATAAGATCATGTCATCTGCAAGTGGGGCAATTTAAGTTCTTCCTTTTTAATTTGGATGCCTTTTATTCTTTCTTTTATTTAATTGCTCTGGCCAGGACCTCCAGTAGTAAGTTGAGTAGAACTGGCAAGAGTGGGTCTCTTTGTCTTATACTGGATCTTAGAGGAAATGCTTTCAACTTTTCCCCACTGAGTACGGTGTTAGCTATGGATTGGTCATAAATGGCCCTTGTTTTGTTGAGGTACATTCCATCTAAACCTAATTTGTTGAGAGTTTTTTTTTTTTTATCGTAAAAGGATGTTGAATTTTATCAAATGCCTTTTCTGCATCTATTGAAATGATCATACGGTTTTAGTCCTTCATCCAGTTAATGTATCACATTTGCTGACTTACATATGTTGAACCATTCTTGAATCCCTGGGATGAATCCAACTTGTTCATTACATTTTTATTACTTAAATGACTCTTGATCCAGTTTTTTTTTAATTGCTAATAAAGCTGTTTCTTGTTCATTTGTCAGAGGCTTTAACTGATGCCCTTACCAATTACAAAGGCTAACAATAGTGCTCAAGAGAGTAGGTGTAGTACCTGTTTACCCACAGCATCTTCTACAATAACAACCAACAACCTATTACTGTGAGGCAGTTCTCCATGCATTAGCTAAAGAGATGAGCTATATAAAGTCACAAGACTTCGGTTTAAATTTTGTCCCCATCAGTGCCTTACGTTTGTCACAAAATCTCTTTAGGCCTCAATTTGCCCAACTACAAAATGGGAATGATGATACTAATAACACATATTGCAAAAGTTTGCTGTGTGGATCAAATGAAATAATGTATGTAAAGGACTTATACAGTGCCTGATACATAGTAAATGTTTCATATATGTTGTGATTAGTAGTACTTCAAACTATAGTGTCCTAAAGCTTTTTCTAGATCTCATCATAAATGGAGTCAGATTTGTTCATTTGGAGTTAGCAAAAGGGAAAAACTACTCCTTTGTTTTGCAAAATGTCTAATTGAAAGGCACGCTTCATGGTATCAAGACAAAGGAAGCCAAGGAACTCTGTATAACAAAGTAAAACTTCCTTTTCTAGTATATGAAGTTTTTTAAATACAAAATAATTTGGAATTTTCTTGGGACAGATCCCAGAAAGGTTTGGGGAAGTCCTGGATGCTGGGAAGAAGAAAGATGTGAGGTAGAATTCTATAGAGAGGGCAGGCTGGAGAAACCCTGTGAGAATCTTCAGGAGAGAGAAGGTTGTTTCTTCCAGGCTCTCTTTATCAGACAGATGGTTTTCAGAACAACAGCATATAATTTAACTTTCTGTCAAGCCTGTGGTCTTAACTACTAGACTGCAGAGCCTCTCTCTGCTGGAAATCCAACTTCTTCTTTAGACTTTCCCAGGTGGTGTCTCCGTTGAATGAATCCTTATTTCATGTACACTGGTATTGCACTATTTGCATCTCATAAAATACTTAATTATTCAATCATTCTACAAATCTGTATTGCATAATCTCTGTGCCAGGCTCTATGTTAGACATTCATTACAGAACATGAAAATATGAAGATATTTATATATATGGTTGTCTTCCCAATATTGTTTCCAGTGTTAACAGGTATGAGCACACCTCTGCATGGCACACATTGCACAGAAAATCCTTAATAAACGTTTGCTGAATTGAATGGAATCAATAATAGAGAAATATTAAAGAGAGAAATGGCCAGGTGCGGTGGCTCAGGCTGTAGTCCCAGGCCAAGACGGGTGGATCATGAGGTCAGGAGATCGAGACCATCCTGGCTAACACAGTGAAACCCTGTCTCTACTAAAAATACAAAAAATTAGCCGGGTGCGGTGGCGGGAGCCTGTAGTCCCAGCTACATGGGAGGCTGAGGCAGGAGAATGGCGTGAACCCGGGAGGCGGAGCTTGCAGTGAGCCGAGATTGCGCCACTGCACTCCAGCCTGGGCAAAAAGCAAGACTCCGTCTCAAAAAAAAAAAAAAAGAGAAATATTAAAATGAGTTTTGCTTGATAATTTTAACTGGTAGAGATTCCACACAGAGAAAATGGACTAAACAAAATCACTTAGTAGGAAAATGCAAGGTATTCTCTGGGGACAGTGAGATATTCATGTTTTCTGTAGCTGAGAGTGGTGGATAATGAGTTTGAAGCTATATTGTGAAGAGCCCTGAATGCTACCTTGACAATTTCATACATAGTTTTCAATCAATAGGGAGCTATTAAGGGTTCTTGAACAACTGTGAGAAATAATCAAGTCTGTTACTTAGGAAGATTAATTTAGCCATGGTGTTTAAGTGTCTTAGAGGAGAGGGACTAGTGAGGAGTAGCCCAGGTATAAAGCTAATGAACTTAACTAAGCAACGTTGTTCAAAACTTCAATGAGTTTGTTGCTAGAAAGAAATGGAAAGGCATATAAAGATATAAGAGTCTTTGTTAAAGTACAGGTCTTAGCAGCAGAGTAGAGGTAGGAGGTATGAGAAAGCAAAGAAAAGGAGGACTCAGAGACAATTCTGGGAACCAGGCCTATGAGGGGGGAAGAAATGTGTTGTCATTAAAAACAAACAAACCAATGAAAAAACAAAACAGAAACGGTGATCGCAAAAAGAGCTATTGGTTTATTTAGAGCTGTGACCTTGTTAACAGGAGAATGGCTTCAGAGATGTTGAGTTGTTTGTTTTTTTTTTGACGGAGTTTCACTCTTGTTGCCAGGCTGGAGTGCAATCTTGGCTCACCGCAACCTCTGCCTCCCAGGTAGTTTCAAGCGATTCTCCTGCCTCAGCCTCCTGAGTAGCTGGGATTACAGGCATGCACCACCATACCCGGCTAGATTTGTATTTTTTGGTAGAGATGGGGTTTCTCCATGTTGGTCAGGCTGGTCTCGAACTCCCGACCTCAGGTGATCCACCAGCCTCCGCCTCCCAAAGTGCTGGGATTACAGGTGAGAGCCACTGCGCCTGGCTGAGATGTTGAGTTTGAGGGCCATTTCCATATTGCAGAAGTGGCATTGAGCAAACTGCTAGAAATAAAAATGAGTCTTGACTGAATGATAGAGCCAGAGGTGAAGAGTTGAGAGTTAAAGGAATAGAAACAGCTGAAACTGTGATAATAAATACATAACCAAGGAGAAGGCACGGAGAGAAAAGAAAGGGCTGAAAAAAGAACATCGGGGGATTTTCAGGGAGAAAGAAAACTGAAACAAATAATAAGGCAGAAACAAAAAGAGAAAATTAGGCACCTTAAGGTAATGCTACAACAGCAAAAGCCAATAGATGGCAATGCATACTCAGGAGGGAAGATGGATTCAGCAGCACAAATGCTGAAGGATCTGTGGAGCAGGAGCACCGGGGACATGACAGGGGGTGGGGGGTGGGGACTGTGGTTTGATGAAAGGAAAACCAAATTCAAGAGAGATAAGAAAACTGACTTGGAAGAAAACAGTTACTTTTCCAAAATGTTGATTGCTAAAAAGAAGAGGAAAGACCAATGAGTAACTTGAAGAGGTTGCAGGGTAAAGTGTAAGGGATCTTACACTTTTATTTGTTTACATGCTTGTTTATTTATTTATTTATTTATTTGAGATGGACTCTTGCTCTGTCACCCAGGCTGGAGTGCAGTGGCGCAATCTTGGCTTACTGCAACCTCCGCCTCCCGGGTTCAAGCGATTCTCCTGCCTCAGCCTCCTGAGTAGCTGGGATACCAGGTATGTGCCACCGTGCCCAGCTAATTTTTCTGTATTTGTAGTAGAGATGGGGTTTCATCGTATTAGCCAGGATGGTCTCGATCTCCCCTCCTCCTGATGCGCCTGCCTTGGCCTCCCAAAGTGCTGGGATTACAGGCATGAGCCACCATTCCAGGCCCACTTAGACTTGTAAAGAAGGAAGTGGAGGGAGCTTACATTACAGAATCATGATCATCCAGACTATCTGATGAGAGTGAAAGGGCAAAGGAGCGTGGGCAGAGGAGTTGAGAAAAACAGAAAGAGGTTGGGGCAATCAACATAAGACAAAAGCTTGATTGTGGCTGGGTGCAGTGGTTCATGCCTATAATCCCAGCACTTTGGGAGGCTGAGGCGGGTGGATCACTTGAGGTCAGGAGTTGGAGATTGGCCTGGCCAACATGGTGAAACCCTATTGCCGAGACCAACTTGGTCAGGAAGACCCTAACCCAGCGGCACTAGAGGAATTAAAGACACACAGAAATATAGAAGTGTGAAGTGGGAAATCAGGGGTCTCACAGCCTTCAGAGCTGAGAGCCCTGAACAGAGATTTGCCCACATATTTATTAACAGCAAGCCAGTCATTAGCATTGTTTCTATAGACATTAAATCAACTAAAAGTATCCCTTACCGGAAACGAAGGGATGGGCTGAATTAAAGGAATAGGTTGGGCTAGTTAACTGTAGCAGGAACATGCCCTCAAAGATGCAGATCGCTCATGCTTTTGTTTGTGGCTTAAGAATGCCTTTAAGCGGTTTTCTGCCCTGGGTGGGCCAGGTGTTCCTTGCCCTCATTCCTGTAAACCCACAACCTTCCAGCTTGGGCTGGAAGGTCATTATGGACATACCAGAATGCTGCAGAGATTTTGTTTTGGGGCCAGTTTATGACCGGATTTTGGGGTACTTGCTCCCAACACCCCATCTCTACTAAAAATACAAAAATTAGCCAGGTGTGGTGGTGTGCACCTATAATCCCAGTTACTCTGGAGGCTGAAGCAGGAGAATTGTTTGAACCCAGGAGGCAGAGATTGCAGTGAGCTGAGATTGTGCCATTGCACTCCAGCCCGGGTGACACAGCAAGACTCTGTCTAAAAAGAAAAAAAAAAAAACCACTTGATTTTCACAGAGCAGTGAGGACCAAGTTCAGTTAAATAGCATGGAGTTCTGTTAGTGTAGACAAGACTTCTTTAACAAGCCTGAATGTTCACAGGGTAAGATCTGAGAAAATAAAGGCAGGGCTATGCCAACCGGGATGAACCTTGTAAGATAGGAATGGTAGGCCACAGGGAGAGGACTAGTAGCATGGCTCTGGGGCAAGTGACTTGACAATACGAGAAGGGATAACTAACAGAGAAAACAGAGAGGTAGATAGATTAGAAACCATGATGAGAATACATGTCAGGCTCAGCAGGGCTGAAGCACAGAGAAAAGGGCACACTGGTTAGATAGGAAACAGCTTAGAGTGGCAAATGGCAATGTCATATCTTCCTTGTTTCTGCACCTTTGCTTATTTTGCTTCATTGGCTCAGAAACCCAACTGATTTCTTCCAATACAAAATTTCCCCATATTCAAGAATAACTATACTGCCTTGCCTAAGTACTCCAACCCTCAATAATCTTTGTTTTTAAATCCTTCTCTATGCGTATAACTTGGGTCACTTATCTCGGTACTAAATTATGGGTCTGTACCATAGGCTTTCATGTATGTTAATCTCATCAATCTGGTTTTGTTGAAAGCTTCTGGAAGGCAGAGACCTTGCCTGATATTCTGCTTGCAACTCTGCCTCTTAGCATAGCACTCGGCCAAAGCGAGTCCTCAGTAACTACTTGGTGATTGAGCAGATGAAAGGAGATCAGAGAGAGATAACAAGTAAAAAGTTTGGAGATGACAATGACTTGATAACTCCTGAACTGGACAAACAGCTCCTGAACAGAAGCTAATTATGTTCCATGATCCCTCTACACTTCAAAGCATCTGCTTGGAACTCCCACTCCCCAAATAATTCCTTCTTCAATCTACTCTTTTCCTACTTCAAACAGCCCACAATTCTCATAACCAAGAGAAATATACCACACGATCCAATTAGTATCCTAGCACTTCAGTGACAGAAAAGGATCATAAAAGATCATTTAGTCCACTTTTATCATTTTTCACACGAGGAAGCTTAAAAATCCAAGCAGATACAGTGAAGTGCAGCGACTTGTCCAAAATCACACCACTGGTTAATGCCAGAGCCAAGACCAGAAGTGAGATCTTCTGGCTATTACACTTTTTATGACATCACGTTGCATCAATATCAAAGTAAGCAATTTTTCTATTTATCATAACCCTAAATTCTAATGTGTCTGAAGAAATTTCTAACTTTCCAACCCAATGTTTCTTCTTTAATCAGAGTAGTTTATGAAAGACTATACTTTCAAAAAGGGATTCCAGAAAGGAAGGTTAATTTATTGAGTAAATACTAAGGGACAAGTCCTGTGCTGGAAATTTTATAGATTTTGTCTCATTTATTCCTCATATCTCCACTATGAGATAGTTAACTGCCTTACGAGTGAAGAGATGCAAAAAGATTAAGATACTTGCTTAAATTTACACAGTTAATAAGTAGTATAATGGAGATTTGATCCAATACCTGGTGGCTCCCCAAGCCCACTGCCTTTTGAGTAAACTGTTAAAATTTCTTTTAGCTAGAGCAGGGAAGGCTGAAGAACAAGGTCTATTTTCATACCAACTCTTGCAGTAAGGGACAAATGATTTAGGATTGCGAGAAAAGCTTATGGCAAAATGAAAACATTACACATATGGACTCCAAAGCAGATGGGGAATGGGCAATTCCAGATGAGCTCCCTTTTCCACAGTGCTTTATATTTTGCAGCTTCTTTTCCTAAGAGAAGGGAAATAAATGGCCCCACTATTCTTGGGAGTGGGACAGAAGTATCTTATCCTCAAGGGACTGGCCATCTTAGTTTTCAAATTATTCCTTTCTTATCATCCAGGAGAGAAGGAAGCTTCTGGAACTGTGCCTGCTTTGCAATTCTATGCCCATTTTATCTTATCCAAGAGTGCCATCTTTGTAGCATGTCACCATGGAGACTTGATCAAACGCATGCTCATGCACTTAATCTTGCAATCTGTTGCTCACTGACTGATGTTCCTTCTTAGGCCAAAGAACAGCAGGTTCTTAAATGAATTCTTTTAAAGAACCAGACTGCTGACAAATGTTTAACCCAAGTCTGGTACATAGCACTTTAGTAATACACAATATTAAATCTGTTATTGTTTGGATAGCACAACTCAGGATGTTTGAATTAAGACTTGGAAAAAGAAAAGACACATCATGTGTGTTAACTCTTACGCTGCTTGTCAAACTTTCCAAGTTTGTTTCATTCAGCAAACATTTATTGAGCTAGGTAACTATCTCACATCTCGAGTATGGAGATATGAAGATAACTAAGACATGAACTTTGACCCCAAAGAGCTCAAAGTCTGGCTGGGGACACACAGAAATAAAGTAACTATAGTATAATATCACATATGCTATAACAGACACACGTGGAACTCATGAGAGGAACAGCTAGCTCCAAATGGAGGTAGAATAGGTGAAGAGAGAGCATTAGGAATGGCTTCTCAGATGAGGTGCCATTTGAGTTTGATCTTAAAGGGTTGATTCATGCGAAGGGAAATGAAAAGAAAACAACTCCAACAAAGGCTTGGAAGCACAACAGGAAAAACGTAGTTAAGGAACAGAATAATCAAATCAGATTAGTGTGTAGAATTTGGGGTAGGGATCCCCGGAGATTGGCAGGCAGTGGGGATGGAAAACTAAACTGGATATAGTAAGTAAAGGCTCTATGTGCCATATTGTGGCAATGCGGACGGTTGAATCATAAGCAGTGATCAGAATATGGGTAGTTTTATTAGGACTTTGAACTTCAAATTGAGAATAATGAGGACTCTGCTGGATTTTTGGTGAGAGAAGAACATGATCAGTTTTGGATTCTGAAAAGCTCATTTTCCTTAGCATATGAAGAAGAGATTTTTGCAGGACTAAGAGGTCCAGACAACACTAGAGGCAGGGAGAACAATCATGAGGTTTGTGTACTCATCTAGGAAAAAGACCTAGGGCAGAAGGGATATTGTGAAGGGGCGGGGGACACAACTGGTAGAGATATAATTAAATTAGAATCAATTGAGATAAAATTTTCAGGTCTCGGTGACACATGGAATGAGAGGGATAATGGATAATTAAGGCTTAGTCAATGAGAAGGCTTCCCAGAAGGCACATATGACAATCCAGTTTGACCAGAACTTCAGTCACATGGCCATGTATAGCACAATTGGAAGCTGGGAAATGTAGTCTTTTTTTCTGGGGAGTCATGGGATCAGCTGAAAATAGGTATACACTTATCAAGTGGGATAAGGGCAATCTCTGCCACCCGTATCTGTATTATAGCTGCAGTATTTGAATCATCCTTTTATTTTCTCTCCTCTGGAGATGTTGAAGATGAGACTCTTCAAGGGGAGATATTGTATCTGCAGTAGCCAACAGTGCCGGGCACACAGCAGATACATAGATACTTAGTACGATTTGCAATGAAACAATCTTGCCACTGCCTAGATACATATCTTTTTCTTTTCTCTTTTCTTTTCTTTTTTCTTTCCCTCCTTCCCTCCCTCCCTCCCTCCCTCCCTCTCTTTCTGTCTTTCTTTCTTTTCTTTTTTTGACAGAGTTTCACTCTTGTCGCCAGGCTGGAGTGCAGTGGCACAATCTCGGCTCACTGCAACTTCTGCCTCCTGGGTTCAAGCAATTCTCCTGCCTCAGCCTCCTGAGCAACTGGAATTACAGCTGCTTGCCAGGATGCCTGGCTAATTTTTATATTTTTAGTAGAGATGAGGTTTCACCATGTTGGCCAGGCTGGTCTCGAATTCCTGACCTTCCAAAGTGCTGGGATTACAGGTGTGAGCCACCATGTCCAGCCTTGCTTAGACATATTTCAAGTTCTTCCCTTTGAGCTTAAATTCAGCTAATTAATGCACCTTTTCTATGCTCACACCTTTTCCCGTCAACTTTCTGTCATTCCTTCATAGATCGGCCCAGGATGTTTGTCATACAGCAGTCACTTCTCAAAATGTGGACAATCGTTGTTTTCATTATAAAGAATGAGTACTTAGATTTTTTAAAAATGAAATTTTACTAGAGCTTCTGAAAGTGTGCAGGATAAGTTAAAAAAAAAAATAAAAAGGTAAGATGGTAAATCTGGTGATTTCTTCAGTATCCAGATGTATATATCAGGTTTTTAACAAGAAAGACAGATAAAATAGAAAAAAAATGAAAGGTTAGAAGAGCATTACTTGGAATGCACTAAGGAAGAGGAAAGAATTAGCAATGATTTTTGAGGCTGGAAAACTAGGAAAATTGTACAACATTGGCAGAAAGACAGAAAGTCCACAGTTACGATGGGGTGGAGACAGAGTAATTTTTATGGCAAAGATGACATTGGATTAACTCACTTAGGCCTTACTTTAAAATTTAGCTGTAATTATGATTTATCAACACATATCTCCTCCTTCCTTGGAACTTGGGAAGGAACTTCCTTATGTATCACTGAATTTTTATCCTTTCCCAGAAAACAGACATGCTAAGTTACCATATTGAAAATGTGGTAGTGAGTTATTCAATGGTTGCAGCATTGTTACTTCAAAATGGAAGGCATTTATACATTTCAATTCAAAATAAGAAAATTTCACACCGCATCTAGATTCAAATTATCTATAATCTGTCACTCTATAGAGGGACATGTATTTAAATGTTAATAGTAAACAGAATTGAGTAAGTTTTTTCATCTCTCAAAATGTCTATTACATTTCAACTTGATGTGATCAATGGAACACCAGGAATTCATGAAGTTTCAAAGTGGTCCAAGCACAAGTAAACCATTTTTTTTTTTTTTTTTACTTTTAGAAGATAAATAGTTGAGAACTTCTTATACCTGCATAGTAACCCAGACACTAAACTCTAAACTTGCTCAACTTTTTAGAGCAAATTCATCAGATATTACCATGAAAAATGTGAGTTTGGATGCAAGGAGTAAAACGGACTAAATAAAAAAGTATTTGAAACTCCTCCTCCTCTTTAATACCTATGTAACTTCTTTAAAAAAAAAAACAACAACCTTATAATAGTATTGGCCAGTCATTTGAATCTTTGAAGAAAAAATTGATACTGTTATGCATGAAAACACAGCACCTATCCCTCACTCTTCCAACTTCTGAAAATAGCTAGAGAGTGGCAAATGCAACCATCATCCTCTCCCCAAAACTCCATATTTAGTGGTAATATTTTCTAAAACTTCTTTGAATTTTACTAGAGGTTATATATTGTAGCTTTTTTCCCACTTGAACATTTATAGACAATACTGACACATGTTTGAAATAATAGATTGGAATTAACCCTCATATTAATTTTAGTTTCTTCCAAAGTGTGCATAGAACAAAGAACCAAAGGACAACATGCTAACTAATAAAGTAAATCGTTGATACTTACGACTTAGCAAGTTATCTTCAGAAGCACTGGGTGTTGGATCTTGAAGCTGATAGCTTAAAGAGTGTGATTCTTTTGAAATGGGACCAAAGAAGGCTAAGATAAGCCCAGCACCATAGGGCTCCCAACTTAGGGGTGTTGACTGGACGGCTGAAGAGGTAATATCAATACAGTGTGCCGTGCTGTCAGTACCTAGATGATGGATAACACGATACTAGAAATGGTGGCCACAGTCAGGAGACTCGGCCTTCCTGCAGGTGAAACAAAGGAATAATAGGTGCTCTCTCACATTCAGAAGTGTGTGAGATGCCAACATCCACGAGAATATTCCATTTCTCCTTCTGAAGCAGAGTGTTACCTCTTCTACCATCCACATCCTGACAAGGCCTTTGGAAATCAACTCAAAATTTTAGCATTACTTTTCGGGGAAGTTTGATTTAAAAAAATCTCAGTAATAATCTGATTCTAAATTCTTGATTTTTAAATTAGGAAAATGAATCTTTTGACACATTTCAAGGAGTCGCTCCAAGACCATCCATGGACCCAAAACCACTGACTCTGGGTTTTAAATCCTGTTAGTTTGGATTTCCTTAATTGCATTCATAAGCCCAGAGGTTCTCAAACTTTGCCCCATATTAAAATCACCTTGAAAACTTAAAAAACAAACCAACAACAACAACAAACCTCAGTGCCCAGGCCAGGTCATGTCCTGTTCCAATTAAATCAGAGTCTCTAGAGGTGGGGCCCAGGAATAAATATACATGTTTTAAACTCTCCAGGTGATTCCACAGCGCAGCAAAGGTCAGCAAAGGCGTCTGCAGCTGAAATAATTTAGTTGGAATTATCTTGAAAAAAAGAAGTAAAGATAGATTAGGGATGTAATGCTTTCTCAGCGCTTTTCCTGAGCCAATAGGCGAGTGCAATTCCCTCAGCGAACGCCAAGGGGCACCCTCTCCCTCCCCGCTGTACCTGGAACGCCTTCCTCTTTCCAACCGCACAAAGAGCCCGGCCTCCTCCCGGGTGACATCACAAAGGGCCGGTCCCCCGCCCCTTCGGCGCCACCACGTGTGTCCCTGCGCCCGGTGGCCACCGACTCAGTCCTCGCCGGCCAGTCTGGGCAGCGGAGGAGGGTGGTTGGCAGTGGCTGGAAGCTTCGCTATGGGAAGTTGTTTCTTTGATCTCTCGCGCCCAGCCCTCCTCCCTGGTTCTCCGCAGCCGCTGTCGGAGGAGAGCACCCGGAGGCGCGGGCTGCAGTCGCGGCGGCTTCTCCCCGCCTGGGCGGCCGCGCCGCTGGGCAGGTGCTGAGCGCCCCTAGAGCCTCCCTTGCCGCCTCCCTCCTCTGCCCGGCTGCAGCAGTGCACATGGGGTGTTGGAGGTAGATGGGCTCCCGGCCCGGGAGGCGGCGGTGGATGCGGCGCTGGGCAGAAGCAGCCGCCGATTCCAGCTGCCGTGGGGCCGCGCGCCCCGGGCGCCCCTGCGAGTCCCCGGCTCAGCCATGGGGACCTCTGCGAGCAGCAGCACCGCCCTCGCCTCCTGCAGCCGCATCGCCCGCCGAGCCAGAGCCACGATGATCGCGGGCTCCCTTCTGCTGGTGAGCGCTTGCGGGGACCGGGGGTAGCGGCGGCGCCGGAGCAGAAGGAACCGCTCTTCGGGAGCCGGGCGGATCTCCGGGCCGCGGCTTCGGGAGGCGCGGGGCCGGGCCGACTGGGTTACGGGCACTGAGGGGGTTGCAAGGGAAGGCAACACACCGGAGGGCCTCGACTAGGTTATTCGGGGGAATCGCAGGGCTCAGCCGGGGCTGGGGAATGAAGACGAATTGTTTTCCTTGCAGTCTGGCTTTGCTGGAGGAGGCGCTAGAGGTGGCCGCCCGGCTTCTGCGCATTTGAGGGCTTTTCCCCCTACTCGGCCTACCTCGAGCACCCCACGCCCGCAGCCACAGCCCTCCACCCATCGGCCACTGCCCCTTTGCGTGGTGTGGGGCCGGGGCCGCGGTGTGGGGCTCCGTGGGCCGGCCGAGCCCGGCGCTTTGTTGCAGCTGCAATGTCATGTCGGGATGCTACCGCAGTGGAAGAGAGTGGTACCGGTGCGCGCCGGACACCGGAGACCTCCGGGTGCTGCCTCGCGGTGCATTCCCAAGCAGGGCGCAAGCAGCCCCCTCCTCCATCCCTTTACCCTCTCTCTTCCCTCTTGGCTTGGGTGGGGTCTCAGGTTCTGCATGCCGAAATATCACCCTTAGACCCACTCTCCGGCGCCTCCAAAGCGCCGGCTTCCAGCCAGCCAGCGCGCTGGCACTCGAATGGGGGGAGGGGGAAGGAGATGTGTGTAAAGGAAGATGAATTTTCTGCGGTCTTTCCGATCCCTCCTTTACCTGTGGCTAGGCAGGTGACCCTGCAGGATGGTGCAGTCTCCCTCATCGCCCAAGCTGCATCCATATCTCGGGTCAATCATGTTGACCAAAAACTTACCCTCAACTTCCCCCAAATTCCCTCCCTTTATTTCCAACTATTGGGGTGAAGGGGCAAGTTAGATGGAAGAAAATTTGAGATCAAACCCTTGAGCTTCCCTTGCCTATCTTTTATCCCTGCAGGAAGGATGGAGATTCTTAGATAAAAACCAAACAAAAACAAAAAACAAGAGCTTGTTTTCATGGCAGGGCTGTGTAAGGGAAAAGCAGGCTTGCTGTCTCCTTCCCCAAAAGGGCTTAACGCCTGGCCAGCCAAGAACTGCTTAGATCTCAGGGCATTGCAGTTGCTATGGCCTGGGAATTCATCCTACAGACACTCTGGTTCCTTGTGTGTGTGTTTTAAGAGGAAGAGAGAGACTAAAGAAAAGTTTGTTACTGTTAGCATTTATAATGAAGCAAGTCACAGTCTCCCTTCAGAAACTCTTTTCTGCCCATTTATTAATGGCATGGCCAAGGTTTATATCTTTGAAATGAGTGTGGTGGATGGTAAGCAGTAGTGGGGGAGTCTCTTGGGACAATGAACCTGAATTGACAGTCTTGGTGTGGAGAGAAACACATCTAGGTCCATGGGAACACTGATCCTAGTTCAGTGGAGTGAGAATTACTCCTTTTTCACGGCCTTAGATCCACTACTATCCACTACTATGTTTTGGGTGCTTCCAACACATCTGATTATTATATGCCTCATAGAGTCCATTCCCAGATTAAATCTTAAGTCATTGTGCAATACTCCATTTATTTTACCTTTTAGCATGAGGTAGGTAATTAAACAAAGGTCTTGATGTAATCAAACGGTAGGTTGCTTTAACTGAGAAAGGGCCCAGCTCCTTTTTTTGAATCATCAGGCTAGGTGCCCTGGGTCACGCCTGTAACCCCAGCATTTTGGGAGGCCAAGGTGGGAGGATTGCTTGAGTTCAGGAGTTCGAGATTTGCCTGGGCAACATAGTGAGACCCCATCTCTACAAGAAGTCAGGTGGGTGTGGTAGTGGTGTACCCCTGTATGCCCAGCTTCTCAGGAGGCTGAGGTGGGAGGATGGCTTGAACCTAGGATGTTGAGGCTGCAGTGAGCTGCGATCATGCCATGGCACTCCAGCCTGAGTCACAAAGTGAGACCTTGTCTCAAAAACCAAACTAAAAAATAAGTCATCAAACTCAACCTATCCTAAAAATTTTGCACTGGATTTGCAACTAAAGACCTGACAATTTAAGTTTGGCTGCTTTGAAAAAAATAAAATTTATAATGGGGATTAGGAGCAGTCTCAAGATGATAACCAATACAGGATTCCTTATTCTTCTGCTAGCTATGCTAAAAAGACTTCAGTTAAATTCATAGAATGGCATGAGGTTGAGCCCTTCATCCTGAAGGGTGACTGGAGGGTGTGCCAGGAATCAGCAGAGACTATGTTATAATCCCCATCCAGGGTGGGGAGGAAATGCCTTTTGTCTTTCACATTCTTACTCTGCATGCCCAAGTCCACAGGACAGACTTTGTTAATGTGTAAAATGATGATCTCATGATACTGTTCCAAGAAGTATTTATCCCATTGGGATCATTGGCCATGTGAACATGATGGACACCAGGTACTGGAGCCTGGGTACACATGGCAGGGTACTCAGAACACTACTGGGGGAGGTGGGCAAGTTAGTGGCATGCCCACATATTGCAGTTAGATTAAAAAAGTAATAATCCAAATAAAGTGTTCTGTTTATTGTGTCTTCTAATGCTCTTCTTTCAAATATCTCCGTTTTTGTGTGACAGTATTTATTGTCGTCATTTTGTGTTGCGACTTTTGTTTGTCATGACTGGCTAACTGCATGAAAGATAGCTTACTATGAGCTTATAAAAATACAAATATACATGCACACAATATGATATAATACATAAACACACATATATAGCAATTGTATATGTATAGAGAGAGCAATTGCTACATGCCAGGTGCTTTGTATATGATATCTCACTTATTCATAGCATCTTTGTGAAGCAGGCGATATTATCTCCATTTTATAGTTGAGAAAATGGAAGCTCCTGGAATTTCATTAGTTTGTCCCAGGCGACACAGCTTGCACGTGATATTGCTGGGGCCAGAACTCAGGACTGCCCGGCTCTTCAGCTCATGTCCTCCTTTAGCCTTGTGCTACACTGCGTGTTTCACAAGTCCAAATTGCTTGGTAATAAAATGTAACAACAGAGAAGTTGTTGTTGGGGAACAGTTAAGATGGCGGTTTGGTTCATTACAGAACGTGAATGAGAATTACAGGAATGCTTTTGGAAGGAAGTATTCTTGTTGCTTGCACTTCTACTTCTGATGGGTGTCTGCATGATAATAGGAAGTAAAACATACACTGAAAGACAAGAGCTGGGTTCAAAAGTCTGGGGCTCAGGTGGACAAAACGTTCTTGTTGCTCAACACCCAGTAAGTCTAATGTGCATGGATGTGCTTTGTCGTCAGAATCTAAGATTACCTTCCACCTTCTTGACTTTACCAATTGTACTTTCCTGCCTGAGACACTTACCCTTGCTATATCATATCTCTGTAAGGCAGAGACAAGACTTTTAGGTTTGTTCCACTGATAAGGAATGCTCTAGAATGGCTTGCCCAGCATGACAATACATAGTCAGAGACGCCTCTTGCCCTCAGGGAGCTCACTTTAACTGCATAGATAGGATGTTCACAGTGAGGCAGTCAGAAGAGAAGGGAGCCATAACTGGTAAGGGTATCAGGTGTGAAGTTACACGGTGAAACCCCGTCTCTACTAAAAAGTACAAAAAACTAGCC